>NC_056750.1:188309230-188329230 GCF_019279795.1 Protopterus annectens | reverse complement strand
AGAGGTTGGACACTAAGCAGGGAGAAAAAACCTGTACCGATTGGCTAGACAGAGGGACCGAGCTAGGAAAGATGTGCAGCATGTAAAGGTGATAAAGGATAATGAGGAAAATGTACTCACAAGCAAGGAGAATGTGTTGAACAGATGGAAAGAGTACTTTGAGGGGTTGATGAATGAAGAGAATGAGAGGGAGAGATGGTTGGATGATGTGGGGATGGTGATTCATGAAGTGCAATGGATTAGCAATGAGGAAGAAAGAATAGCTATGAAGAGGATGAAGAATGGAAAGGCTGTTGGTCCAGATGATATACTTGTGGAAGCATGGAGGTATTTAGGTGAAATGGCAGTGGAGTTTCTAACCAGATTGTTTAATGAAATCTTGGAAAGTGAGAGGATGCCTGAGGAATGGAGAAAAAGTGTTTTGGTACCGATTTTTAAGAATAAAGGTGATGTGCAGAGCTGTAGTAACTACAGAGGGATTAAATTGATCAGTCACAGCATGAAGTTATGGGAAAGAGTAGTGGAAGTTAGGTTAAGAAGAGCCATGATGATTACTGATCAGCAGTTTGGTTTCATGCCAGGAAAGAGCACCACAGATGCGAGTGTTGATGGAGAAGTACAGAGAAGGTCAGGAGGAGTTTGATTGTGTTTTTGTAGACTTAGAGAAAGCATATGACAGGGTGCCTAGAGAGGAGTTGTGGTATTGTATGAGGAAGACGGGAGTGTCAGAGAAGTATGTAAGAGTGGTACAGGATATGTACGAGGGTAGTGTGACAGCGGTGAGGTCTGTGGTGGGAGTGACGGATGCGTTTAAGGTCGAGGTGGGATTACATCAAGGATCAGCTCTGAGCCCTTTCTTATTTGCAATGGTGATGGACAGGTTGACAGACAAGATCAGACAGGAGTCCCCGTGGACTATGATGTTTGCAGATGACATTATGATCTGTAATAAGTGTAGGGAACAGGTGAGCGGCCATGGTGGTGCAGCGGTTAATGTTGTCACCTCACAGCAAGAGGTTCTCCGGTTCGATCCTCGGCTGGGGTGTCTTCTGTGTGGAGTCTGCATGTCCTCCCTGTGGTCACGTGGGTTTCCTCTGGGTGCTCCAGTTTCCTCCCACATCCCAAAGACATGATGTAGGTGGATTGGACACTCTAAATTGGCCCTAGGTGTGAGTGTGTGCATCTGTGTGCCTTCTGTGGAAGGTTGTGCTCCGGGCAGGCAACTCAACATTGTAAAACTCCACTGCCAATCATGAGCAAACAAGTGATCCACGGTAGTGACCCCTAACTGGGAAATGCCGAAAGAAGAAGCAGTGAGAGTAGGGAACAGGTGGAAGAGACCCTGGAGAGATGAAGATATGCTCTAGAGAGAAGAGGAATGAAGGTCAGCAGGACTAAGAAAGAATATATGGGTGTGAATGAGAGGGAGGATAGAAGAATGGTGAGGATGCAAGGAGTAGAGGTGGCAAAAGGTGGATGAGTTTAAATACTTGGGATCAATAGTTCAGAGTAATGGTGAGTGTGGAAGAGAGGTGAAAAATAGAGTACAGGCAGGATGGAGTGGGTGAAAAAGAGTCGCAGGAGTAATTTGTGACAGACGAGTACCAGTAAGAGTGAAAGGGAAGGTCTACAAGAGAGTAGTGAGACCAGCTATGTTATATGGGTTGGAGACAGTGGCACTGACAAAAAGGCAGGGGTTAGAGCTGGATGTGGCAGAGTTAAAGATGTTAAGATTTGCACTGGGTGTGACAAGTGTGGGAAGGATTAGGAATAAGTATATTAGATGTTCTGTCCAGGTTGGAAGGTTTGGAGACAAAGCCAGAGAGGCAAGATTACATTGATTTGGACATGTGCTGAGGAGGGATGCTGAGTATATTGGGAAAAAGATGCTAAGGATGAAGCTACCAGGTAACAGGAAAAGAGGAAGGCCTAAGATAAAGGACATGCAGGTGGTTGTTGTGACAGAGCAAGATGTAGAGGACAGGAAGAAATGGAAGCAGATGATCTGCTGTGGCGATCCCTAACTGGAACAGCCAAAAGAAGATGATGATGATGATGTTGAAGATGTGCTTGTTTTCATGATGAACTGTGTTATTCAGTTATGCATAGTGCTGCGTACTTATGCATTAGACATACACTAGAAAGCTAAAAATAGAAACCAAATGCATTTAATCAGTGTAGTTCTGAGGTGCTTAACAACATGCAATCCCACACAGTGAAGCTGCGCTATGCTTATAGGCAACTTTGCAGTATATCTGAAGATACTACAGTTGTCTTTCACTATCCCATTGGCTGGATAGGTTGAGTCATGACCTACAATGTAGTAGGTCCCAGGTTTGATTCCTGGGCAGAAATACTTTTTACATATTTATTTATTTATTTTACATTTGTTAACCAGGAAAGTCCGCCTTGGAATGAGCCAATTTTCAGTGGAGGCTGGGGAGAAATGCTCCAGACGCATGTCTTTGTAACATGGGAGGAAACCGGAGCACCCAGAGGAAACCCACACGAATTCAGGGATGACATGCAGACTCCTCACAGAAGGCACCCCAGCTGAGAATTGAACCAAGGAACCTTTTGCTGTGAGGCAACAATACTACCGCTGCACTACTGTGCCATCCTATAGTGGTGTGAAACTGTGTCAGTTGACATTAAATTCAATAATTGTTACATTTAGAAAAGGTGTGCAATACTAAACATTGTTTAAACATGTGTTGTGCTAGTTTGCACAATGCTAAGCGAAGCAGCATGTTTTTAATAGTTACATTATGACATGCAAGGGTGAGAGTGCAGCCTATTTAAAGGGAAATAGGGGGAATTTCACATTATTCTTTGGAGCATGACCTTGACTGTGGGTATAGCTGCTGTTGTGGGGGAAGGTGTGAGATTTAGGGCGCAAAGGTGGAGTGTGCAGCAGTCCAGGGTTTTCATTGGACTCCTGGTAGAACGTTATAGACTCCATCTGCTGCAGGACAACTACCAGGGCTCAGAGTGTAAGTCTGAGGCCTGTGATAGTTTGGCCAGGGACCTGACCAGTGCAACTGGCGAGGAGTGCCATCGCCATTTTGATGACCTGTATTGCAGAAAGAGGGGAACCTTGGATACCTGGATCCAAGAAGCATGGGATGGGTGTACCCTACAGATATGTAAGTATGTTTTCTAGTAATTTATAAACATACAGGCTGAATCTGTGCAACATTGGTATGCATAATGGTTTCCTTCTCTTACCACAGTTGCAGAAGAGAGGGCTTGCAATGTTCAGTTCCACGAAAGACATTTGTCCAGGATGAGACAAGTGCATGGTATGTAAAAAAGTCAGTAAAGTAATAACTTAATGCATAACTTAATAATAAAAAAGTAAATACAGATATTGCAGTCTTAACAGTCATGTATGAAATACCTGGGGCATCATAGGCTTTTATTAATGTGTAGTACATATCTGAACTGCTAAAGCAAGTTAAAGCAAGTAAGCATGCAGTACTGTGTAGCATAGCTTCCAACCATTAGTTACTGTTGTGGTCTACACAGATTAAAAGTCAATGTTGTAGTCTGCTCATTGTCTGAGATATGCTGTAGATTGCTCTCAATAAATGAATAGGGCAAATGTGCAAGTTAACAGAAGTCCTAGACAGCTATCCATGTGTGTAAATACAAGATTTGAAATAACATGGATCATTGAAGTGTAAAAGGAGATGGTGCTCTGATAATTATTTTTTTCCAAATAAAACATTCAATATTCCTTTAGACACTGCTTGTGGGTTTTAATCCAACACCAGACAACTGAGAAATGTGCAGTAGGCAATAATGTTTTACCATGCCATAAATAAAGGCTGTGCAATAACCAGATTAAGAGTCAGTATTGTGTTCTGCTCATGTTGTCTGAAATATGCTGTAGGCTGCAGTCAATAAATGAATAGGGTAAACTTGTAAGTTAACAGAAGTCCTAAACAGCTAATCATGTATACAAATGCAAGATCTGAAAGAACATACATCAATAAAGTGTAAAAGGAGAAACTGCTCTGATAATTAATTTTTTCAAATAAAATATTCAGTATTCCTGTAGTCACTACTTGTGAGTGCTATTCCTACACCAGTCAACTGAGAAATTCAGCAGTATTCAATACTGTATTGGCATGTCAGAAAGAAAACATAGCCATGCTTGCTTGTAAAATGCACAGCCATAGACTTGTGCCATGACTATCCAGCTGTCAGGTGTAATCGGTGTACATGAATGCACCTCTCGACTGTCCCAGTTTTTGCAGAATGTACTGAATATTGCTTCATATGTCTGGTCCTCTGATTTGTAGATATATGACATCACTCAAAATGCAATTTAATAGCAAATCTGTTATTAATATCTTGCTACTATTGTATGAGCACACTATGTAAGAATGTTCCCTGTCATTGTGCCGTTGTACCACCATTATGTATGGTTTGGCCCATAATGTCCCATGCTAAAAGGTTGAGAGGTATGTACATGGAACATCATATATACAATATAAGCAACAATGAATGATTGCTGGATGAATTATAATCTGTACTATAGTGTGTGTGTAAGGAACAAGGTAGTATTTCAAATGATAAATAGCATAGCAGTCAGTGGTCTCACAAGTGAAATCTAACATAGCTAGAAGTATGTAGTTGTAGTCTGATTAGTTATATTATCTGGAAGTTACTAATGCATTTTTTTCTCTCACCACACCTCTTCTCTTTTTTTTATTTAATCAATATATTTATTATTATCATTTGATATTATCATATTATTTATTACCTCTTATGTTGCCTCATGTATAATTTAATATTGCTTTGTTGTTAAAAAACTTTTATTTACATTATTTATTGATGTGTTTGTCATTATATTATTTTCAATTTGTTTCCATCACTCATTATTGTTTCTCTTATGCTATTAATTATATTTGTTTGGGCTATGTTTATTTTTCCTTTATCCTTATATCTCATTTACCACAGTGCAACAATGTAGGCCAGTTCCCAATGATCCACCTACCTTGGCTAACCCGGCCAAGGCACCGGGGCTCAGCACGTCTGGACCACAGCCTGGTGACATCCCCTCTGCTGCCCCTGCACTACCTGCTCCATTGGGTAATTCAGCCACACAGGCTGGCAGTGTGCTGCCCCTCTGAGAGTTGAGGTAGAGGGGGTGGGTTCTTCAACCAAGGCCAACTGCCAGGCATGATGCATAGCCTTGTGTGCCAAACTGTTGGTGCATGCCTATGCCAGGTGGAGAGCATGCTGTCCATCCTGTTGGGGCAGTCTGGCCCCAGGCACTGGTGTCAACCACTATCTGCACAGGAGCATTGAAGTTGCAGTGCTGATAGTCCCATGAGTAGGACCTGTTTCACACTGCTACCATGGCTGACGTACATGGAACTGGCCTTGACTCACACTGCTACCATGGCTGATGTTCATGGGACTAGGATCTCACAACACCCTCCCCAACTAAGGTGTTCACCCCCCTCTTGTGTCCCACACCAACCCTGTCTGCTGTCTTGTCTGGTGTAAATGCTTCCTCATCTTCCCAACTTACCTTCCTCACACATACCTATGTCCCTTCCCCAACATTCCACTCTCTCCTTAAAAAATGCCACCTGTCCCCCGCAATAAATATTTTCCCATACATAGCTCTCCATTTTGCTCACGTGTCCACAGGATACACTTAATTTGGTCCAATTGGCTTGACAACACACTTATGTTGTTGTCACCCCTCTCTCTGGTGGTGATAGTCCAAATTCAGCTCAAAATCTTTTCAAGTGCACAGTTGTTACTGTTGAAGAAATAGATAGCTATGTTTCTTTCCTACACCCTTCTTGCACATACCTACCTGCCTTTCACTAAGTTTTCCCCCTACTTACACTCCATTTCACCACTGTCCTATCTCCCCAATGTTTGTTATCTTTTAATAATGTTTGCGTAATGCTGCACTATGCACAGCATTCCTAAGGTATGCTAAATGGCAGTGTATTACTACATGTATTTGAAAGCATAATAATCATATTCAAAAAGTACACCTGCGTCCTATTTCAAACCCAGCAGCATTTCATTTGAAGAACAGTGCATCAATCCACCAAGCCACACAACCAGTTAAATAGCACGGGTGTTTTAAGAAAAACATAGTAATTGTCATTTTCTCATCATTAAGTGTGTTTACACAACACTGCATTGTGCCACATCGCACAAATCTGATAACAGATTAATGGAAACATAGGAGTTTAACTGGGATTCTGACAGAGAAATACATCACTATAAAGCCATACACATAATAATAGATGTAAGTGAGGCATGTAGCAACAGGTAATTGTGCAATTATATCTACACCATGTAAAAATACACCTGCTATAACAGTGACTCTGTAGGTCAATATGTTAAATGCTTTGAAAACATTAATTTTTGGTCCACATGGTCCTGGGTTCAAATATTTATTTGTTTATTTGACATTTGTTTTGCCTGGAAAATTAGATTGGGTATGAGCCCATTTTCAGCAGAGGCCCGGGGAGAAAAGCTTCACAGTACACATTAAACAGAATTAAAAAAAATTGAATAATGGTTACAAATAATAAGGCAATAACAGAGTAGTACAATATGTGAAATACAATAAAAGAAAATAAGCAAAATATAAATGCAAGCAATAAAGCTGACCATACATTATATACAAGGTAGAAGAGAGTTCCTAAATACAGCTGTGTCTAGCATTTAAAATGGATGTATGTGCACATCACCATTATAAATTGTGGTATGTATGACTGTCCCATCACCAATTTATCCACCCGAAGCAGTACAGATGGAATGTCTGCTTCTAAGTAATGGAAATCAAAGGTCGACAGATAGAACCACATTTTAACTATTCCAATTACAACACTAGAAAGTGCATAGAATGCCAGGTCATATATTAGCATGAATTCCCAGAGAATTTTGAAGTATGTAATTCAAATTCAAGACAACCCTCAAAAATCACCTAACTACTGCCTGGAAATGTAACTGCAATCACCCACTTAATTTTCCCTTATGTTTTCCCTCCCTCTCTTCTAACCTGCACCCCTGACTTTCCACCTCTTCCTCTCCCCATTACCCACTAACTACTCCAATACTCTACTTGGTACTACTTCTACTATCTACTTCTCACCATACCCCTGGCAACCTTTACCCCTATACTATTTGATACTTTTCAGTTCTCTCTCTTCATGTTTACTTCACAGCATATTAGCTAACTTTTGATCTTCGACATATCTCCTCTCCCTCATCTCTCCACATTTTTACTAACCACCTCTATACTCACTTCTAATTTTTTCTGCCCTACTTACAGAGTTCTTCTTTAATTATGTTCTAAGTTTCTCTCATGTTAATTTTTCACAAAACGGTACTATGCATCTTATCCTTTGTAAAATGTCTAACAGAGAATGCATTGTTATTATTATTATTATTATTATTATTATTATTATTACTCATATAATTTTGTCCTTTGGAGCTTTGCTCCCCGTGCCTCTGCTGAAAAAGGGTGCAAGCTTACATGAACTAACCCTGTCAACAAATGTCAAATAAATAAATGTGGCCCAGTTATATCAGACTGCACCCCACAATGATTTGCTAGTGATATTACAGAAAACCACAGCTGCACAAGTAACATACATATATGGAGGTAGAGCTAGCAGCAAGGGTTTCTGCAACACACGTTCCAGATGACTACCATGATATAACACATGACTTGGCAGTTGTCCAACTGGTTGACATAATGGTTAATGTGTCCCCTACATTGTTTACTCTGTTAATGATAACTTTGGCTAACATGCTTACCTTAAACACATACCTTAATTTCCAGTAGGATGGGTTCCCTCAATTTGGCTCTGGCTGTACACCAAGGCTGCCACAGGTCCCGCAGTTACTCTTAAGTCTTGTTGTCCTGGACATTCTTCAGCCTCTCTAACTAAGTCTATTACCTGCAGCAGCAGCAGCTTCAGCCTGTAGCACACATGTCAGTATGTACAAATTAGCTGCTACAAACATTCTTTCTGTGCTGATGTAGTATATTAACTGTAATAATTTCCACCCTAACATATGAGAAAAGGGACAGAATCTACATTCAGACCTTATATCTTGTTGAGTAATTGCCTGAGAGTGGTTGATTCTACTACAAATCAGCTGTGTAGGCTGCATGTAACATTTCTAAACCACAGATTGGTCCAGAGGCAATCATCTGCTAATGATAACCATCTTAAAAATGCAAACTTCTAGCTAGGAAAACCATTGTGTAGGAATGTTAACTCATTGACACAGTACTTATATAGCAGTATCTTTAAACAGAGGAGTTTTGTGCTCCATCTGGTATGTAACCATTTTGTTTTCACCATGATGCATATGTTTGAATATACTTACAGTGAATAGGGATTACAACAGTAAGCCTTTCTTAGAACTGTACTGATGACATGCCATTGATCTCCAGCTGTGTTACATCTACAGAGAATGTAGAGTACAGCAAGAATATAATGCTGTATGTTAACTAGGTACACACGTCTCCTGGATACTTCTGTTGACAGCAGTTGTAATAGTACACTGCTATTTGGTTGGCACTGTTGTTTTTATATATTACATGGGGGGGGGGGGGTCCTGCTATGGGGCTCACTACAATGTACTTCTGTGTTGGTTGTGTGATCACACGTGAGTATCTGTCATGGCACAAACAAAAATAGGTCAATATACTATCCTAGTTAGGTCCACACCCTTTGTATGTTTGGCACACTGTTGAATATGAGCTGTGTAATCAAGCAGTGAATACTGATAGCCATCCTTTGTTGTAGCTCCACATGCTGCACTCCCATGTATGTGATCCTGACTTGTGTTCTCATTTATTTGCATTTCAGAAGATATTATGCATGCATGATGCAGGGCACCATTTACTGAGGCAGAAAACAACCTCATCATTGAGGCTTTCCACCAACACTACCAAGTCTCCAAAAGGAGGGTCAATAGGCAAGAGTGTGCAGACTTGTGGGATGAACTGGTGCATAACATTAATGCCATGGGTCACCAGCATCATACATACAAGCAGGAGTTACACCATGCCACGAATATGATACACTCAGCACGCAGACATGAAGCTGACATGGCCAACGATTGTCAATTCATTGGTGGTGGACCTGCAGCAGAACAACCTCTGTCAGCAACAGAAGAATTCCTGGTAAACCTTGCAACACAGGACAGCTCCCAGGCATCCATTACCCAAGATGTTGTTGACATGGGTGCCACCCATTCCTCTCAAAAGGAATGTCTAGGTATGCTTAGTTAGATCAGCATTGGAATACTGTTGCATTCAGCTTGTCAAGATATATATAGTTTTGCATGGATGTCAGGTGTTTTACTGTGGGGGAAGGAGGTTAGCTGCAGTTTTAAGATCATGTAGAGATTGTGACCCACATACCTGTTATCATAGCAGCTAATGTAAATGTGAGATATTTTGACATATTACCCCTGTTATACTGTAACATGCAGTGATGTTGCCATTACCTCTCCCTCAATTTTTTTCAGGACTATCAGGAATCAGAAGAAACTGTGCTCCTGCTGCTGGTAAGCACAAAACTGTTTTTAAAGAGATGTAGATATAGTTCAGTGTATTTGCTAAAGTGTCATCACAAATCTGCAGGCTGGACTGATGTACTGTCTGCATGAGTGCCAAATGGATATTTTCTGAATGTCCACGTTTCACAGTCATACTTCTGCCTTGTAGGTGTGACCATAGTGATTGACTTGACAACATTGTCAGGACATTACAGATTGCCTTAACTGTCAACTGTGCAGATTTTTGCAGAATGTCAACAGTGTACATAATTTATGTTTTGCTCATGAGTGGAAAGAGGTGTAGCCTGATATGGCTGGGATGCTCTCTACAGCCGTGAGCCAGGTCTCCGTGTCTGCACAAGTTTGTAAGTCTTCCAAGGTGAGGACTGCTTCCAGTGAGTGCAGTTTCATGTTAAGACACATAGTGTTTAGCAGCATAACCTTGAGTTTTTTTTTTATATGGGGATTTCACATCTGGACTTTTGTCCTTGAGACACCACCAAAAAAGAACACTATGGGGGTGGCAAGACCCTTGGCCAGTAGCTAAAATCTCAGGGGTGACAGGTGAAGACCATCTCTGGCAAAGCATCGAGGTCTGTTGATCATGTCATCCCAGGCTGACAGATACTACATCACCTTAGAATGACACCAGAAACTAAGGTAATCATTGAAGTCAATCATTTTCTGTTTGTATTGAAGCATCATCCTAGGTGACGGTAAAATGCTGCTTAAGGCTAGGAACATACGTGCCTGAGACCCATAGTCCAAGAGTTCAGTCATGTCTCTCTTCAAATAGTCCAGAGAGGTACATCTCAAGTCATTCACACCAACATGGAATATGACAGAGTCACAACAGTACCTGCTTTTGGGATACATGATTGCATGTGTGATATGGCAGATCCTGGCACCTGAAAGATTGCTGACCGTGACCTTCTCCTCATCCAGCCTGATGAGAGGGACATCTGTGTGTATCACAATAGAATCGGCTATGACTAATATGTTTCTTTTATTGTTTCACCTTAAGGGCTTGACAGGTGAGACACTGGTGCAAGAACTGTTATGTGTGTTCTGCAGTGGACATATTATGTGTAGCATGCTTATGTTTGTGTTTGGGAGGTGTTTGGTGTTTATATATGTTTCTGGTGAGGATCTCTGCATATGTAGGTTTGTGCGATGTGGGTTTGGGTGAAGTGGAAGGTGAGTTGTGCAGGCTGAAGGGTGACAACCTGCTCATTGTCATATGTACTGACTAGTGTGCAAGAAGCATGTATTTCAGGCTGCTGATATAGTTGCATCTCTGACATGTTGAGTTTGTATTACTTGTGGTCCAATCACATGAGTGTGTGCATCATGTGGCGGATTCTTGCCCCAGATAAGCAACTCATCATGCCTTTCTCCTTACTCAGCTTGGTAACTGGGACATCAGTGTATGTCTCACAATGGAATCTGCAATTACTAGATTGTTGGATTGTGTGCTGGCTTGCCTTATGGTCTTATATGTTAAGCCTTGATGAGATATAGCACTATGTGTTGATATGTGTGTTGTTTTTACAGAGTGCATTTGGGGCTGCTGAGGGTATTTGTTATCCGCACTTTGTCTATGAGGTCTTTGTGATTTATGAAGGTTACATTTCAGTGCCTCAGTATGTCTGCTTTGAATTCTGTGTGATGGGTGCAGACTGTGTATTACTGACTACCCTACTGACACTAGGAGTACCGCCATGTGAAAGCTTTACCTACAGTGACATTGTGTAAATACATTTCTCACATACCATATCAGTTTGTTTGAGAATGAATTCGTTGTTGGTAAACATGAGGTGATTTCTACATTGCTACAGGATGCCCATATCCATCAAGGTGGTAATGCTCACAGTGGGAAAGGTCATATCCATGGTAAAAGTATTGATTAAACAGTTTTATTGAGAATATCAATCAATGTCACAAGTGCCTGTTTTTCAACTATGGAGACAGTGCTTGTCACCGCAGGCTTTTTGTCCTGTGTGCTGGAGTAAGTTCCATCGTGCTTTTCCAGGAGAAATGTCTCTCAAGTTGTCTGAGTCTGTACAGAGCAATGCCAAACACTGGAGGGGAAACAAATATGTACACCCTGAAAAATTAAGGGAGAATTATTTAGGCAGTTATTCTGAAGACAAACACAAATCAAGCAGTGCTTACTGAAAACAAAGAATTACCTTGTGGAGAATGCTGAAAAGAGGGGAATCGTATGAATACCTACTGCCTGGGTACTACTACTGCTGGTCTCACCATGGCTGCACTCTGCTGGGATACAATGCTCCTTTTCTTTTCCTCTCACCAGAAACAAAATGTTAGCAACACTTCCAAGATGAGAAGCAGGCCACAGCCTGTTTGTTGATCCACAGACATGTCCCAGATGATGCAAGAGCCTCAAGGCTTGTTGTAGCCTTTTAGGTAGATGCCTTGAATAGCAAACAGATCAATTGGTTCTGTTTTGCATGTATTATGCCATGGGTTTCGAGGTTCCTTGTATTTGACTAGGGTACATACCCAATGGTGATTAGGAGCATAGCTGCTGCATTACAATATCATTTTAAATGTCAAGTGACATAGATGTCCAAGGTTGGTCAAGCAAGGGCCACAGCAGCAGCGATCCATGTTAGGTAACAGTTTCACAGCAATGCAGCCTGCCCTTCAACAGCGTAATGGAGGTGATCTGCATGACCTGGATGTGAGGTCTACTGCAGAGGAGTGGCCACCTTTGGGAGATGTTCCTGTCCATCCAGCATGTCCTAGGTATGTTGTACTGTAATTTAGGTTCCCAGAACACCAAACTGTAGTCCCACTTTATTTCACACAATATCCATTTGCTGTCTGGTTGTTTGACAGACATTGTAGCTTTTCCAAGGCCAAAGTTCTTACTTCAAAGTTGAACAGGTTTTCTGTGCATGCACAGATATCCACATCTTCACTGCAAAGAGTACCTTTAGAGAGTGTGTTTGAGGCTGTGAACCTCAAGGATGTAGCAGCATGACCCTTACTTTGATGAAGTTGTGCATTATCACATTTAAGTCTGCTATTGTGACTCTGCCTAATAACAGGATTATGGCTTAGGAAAGTGCCATATGCCTGGCAAAGCAGCGTGCATAATACACCATATTATCACACACTGTCAGGTACTGTTTTACCTTAGAATGACACCACAAAGGTAATAACATCTGACATTTAAGCATCTGTCAATCCACTGACTAACCATGGCTTGTTGTGACATATACACAAGCAATAATCTACTGCTAATGGCATTAGCAGTGTCTGTTGTAGAGATGTGGAGAGCGACTCCAACTCTCTACTCCTAATTCACACAAACACAACATGTTAGAGATACATCTGTGTTATGAACATTGAATAGATGCTCTCTCACACACTGGTCAGTACATATGACAATGAGTGGGTTGCCAACATGCACATCTCACCTTCTACTCCACCCAAACCCACGTCACACATACCTATAGTACATATGCGGTGGTCATTATCAGAAATATACCTAAACACCAGAGACCTCCAAAACACAAACACAAGCATGCTACACATAATACTTTGTCTGCAGAACACATTACACATGATAGCTCACATACCAATGTCTCCCCGGTTAAACACCTAAGGCAAAACACAAAATCAAACATATTAGTCATAGCCGATTCTATCATGAGACACACAGATGTCCCTCTCAATAGAGTGGAAAAGGAAAAGGTCATGGTCACCTGTCTGTCAGGTTCCAGGATATGCCATATCACACATGCAGTCAAGTCTCTCAAAAACAGGTGCTGTTATGACTCTGTCATAACCCATGTTGATGTGAATGACATGAGCTGTAACTCTCTGCATTATATGGAGATACATGACTGAACTCACATACTATGGGTCTCAGGCAGGTATGTCCCTAGCCTTAAGCAGTATTTTACCTTTACCTAGGATGATGCCTCAATACAAAGAGAAAATGATTGACCTCCATAACTAGCTTAGTGTCTGGTGTCATTCTAAGAGGATGCAGTATATGTCAGCCTGGGATGACATGATCAACAGACCTCAATGCTTTGCCAGAGATGGTCTTCATCTGTCACCACCTGGGATTTCAGCTACTGGCCAAGGCTCTTGCCACCCCCATAGTGCTCTTTTTAGGGGGTGTCTCAAGGATAAAATTCCCAATGTAAAAAACACATCTAAAAACAAACTCAGGGTTATGCAGCTAAATGCTATGAGTCTCAACACAAAACTGTTCTCACTGGAAGCTGTCCTCACCTTAGAAGAGGCAGACATTTGTGCAGTCACAGAGATTGGGTTCAAGACTGTGCACAGCACCCCAGCTATACTGGGTAATACCTCCTTCCATACATTCAGACCTCAAACTAAGAGTGTGAAAAATAAAGGAGGCGGTGTATCACTGTTCATTAAAGATAAATATACCTCGAGATTGGCTAAGCAGTATGACTCCCTGGAGAAACTTCAGGCACAATAAACTGTTTGTAGGGCACCTATTTAAGTCATTGCTACAGGACCCCCTCTATGAATCAGGACACCCACTCTGTTTATTTGTATGTACTTGATTCTATCAAGATATATCTGAAAACCATGATTTGGGTAACCTTAACTACCCATCCTTTGAATGGGTAGATTACTTATGCTCAACCTCACTTGCCCAGAAGATCCTTGACTTAATTAACTGAAATACCCTGGACCAGGTGGTTAACACCCCTACAAGTGGAGCCAACATCCTGGATCTGTTGCTTACCAATATGAGGGACAACTGTATCAGCCTCACTGTGAGGTCCTCCCTGGCGAGATCTGACCACAAATTTTCTCATTCGAAGTAACTGTCATATCTGTCCCCCCAACAGCAATTAAACTAAAAAAAATTCTGCATAGCAGATTATAACCTCTTATGGGATGGTATAAATAGCTTCACTACAGCTCCT
The DNA here is from genome assembly GCF_019279795.1 of Protopterus annectens. Classification (NCBI taxonomy): domain Eukaryota; kingdom Metazoa; phylum Chordata; order Ceratodontiformes; family Protopteridae; genus Protopterus; species Protopterus annectens. The sequence goes on along the minus strand of NC_056750.1, from coordinate 188,314,717 downwards.
CCTTCAGATGCATCTGGCAACTATGCCAAGCTCTACACCGATTCTTTATACAAACATATGTATAACTGCATTGACTCTCCCTTACCTAATAGGACCAAAGCAAGCTCCTCAAGAAAGAGCAAACCTGCCTGGTGGACAACTGCCATTAACAGGCTTTACAATAAGAGGAAGACATTCCTGTCTAAGACTAAGAGGGAGAGAGCCCTCCTAAACTGGAAAGACTCCCTCACCAGCTTAAACAACCAATGAAAAGTCCTGTGAAGTCCTCCTAAGCAAACTATGAGACTAAATTAGCTTCCTTAACAAAGAACAACCACAAGGCATTCTATAGTTACATTCATAAACTAAAATGAAAGTCCCAGATTTGTTCCAAACTGGTAGTTGATAATACCACATATACTGAGCCTGTGAACATAACTAACCTGTCCGTTGACAGGTCTTTTGAAAACTTCAGTCCCTTGTCCCCACAACACGTACCCAATGACATACCGACCACCTGTCTCTACCTTGTATCTCTAAAGAGCAAGCTATAAATGCCCTCTGTAAGGCCAAAAACACAGTGCCTATGGGACCTCATAACATCCCTGGCTGTGTCCTGCATGGGCTCCAACATGAATTAGTCACAACACTGGGTACTCTTTTCAATCATAGTCTAAGCACCAGCTTCATACCAGTTGAATGAAAAACAGCCACTGTTATTCCCTTGCACAAAGGTGGTGTATTCACTGACCCCAGGAACTATACCCTTTTAACCTTACTAGCCTTATCTGCAAGGCCATGGAACAAATCATCATGGACCTTATCAACAAAGACATAGGTAGTCTCCAAACACTTGACCCTACTCAGTTTGGATTTGTCATAGGGAGATCATGCCTGTTAAACCTGGTGGACTTCTTTGAGACAGTCACAAAGGCCCTGGATGGGGTTCAGGTGCCTAGGCAGCGAAACATTTCCCTGTGGAACATTTGACTGGGGACACATGTCTTAAGTGACATTCAGCTGCAGAGAAATATGGCTGTTTGCAAATTGCCTGTGGGCAAAGAGAAGCTTATGCTGGCATGCCCACAACTTCAGTAACCAAATGCACAGAGGGAAAACAATGTCCATGGTCCCCAATGGAACATGAGACAGCAGGCAATATGGCAGGCATCAACAGCAGGCTGGCCAGAGGGCATGTCACTGGCAGTACAAATGCAGTGCACAATGGGCAGTGCCTTAATAAATGGAGTGTGTGGACCACTACCCCATTCACAGTGTCTAGGGAACATTACTTAAAACACATACTGGAGCATAAATGTGACTACAGTATCCTGCATGATTTCCTCCATGCTGTAGCACACTTCTACATGTTGTAGTTACATAAGTATGTACTGTACACTGAGCACAACACTCATCACTTCTTCTGCCACCATTCATTTGGTTATTAAAGCTGTGAGCATGACAGGGTGTGCTTCTCTTTGCCCACAGGGAATTTGCAAACAGCCATATTTCTCTGCAGCTGAATGTCACTTCAGCCATGTGTCCCCAGTCAAATGTACCACAGGGAAATGTCTCACTGCCTAGGTGCCTGAACCCCATATAACTATATAAATATATATGTACAGATATATATGCACATATATTGATATGTATATAATTTTTTAAAAATAAATTGTACGAGGAACAATGGATTTGCAATCTGCCTAATTAAGTGTACAGGCATGTGCAGTAGCATTTTTGCATTGTTAGGACGTTGCTAAGCAGTGCGCAAATGGGAGGGGCACTGGCTGACTCCAGCCCACACCTAGCTGTATTCCAGGCCAGGATTATGTGTGTTGTACAGTGCAACCTCTGAACCTGTTTCTGCAGTGCTGTGTTTCGCACAAATTGGCTAAGATTTTTTAAATAGGTCTTAGATATGTGGCACAGTGCGCAGATTCCGGCGTGTAGCTCACAAGACATTTGCCTGCGAACTACATCGCAAGCAAATGTCTTGCGAGCTACACGCCGGAATCCGCAGTGCGCACTTGTGTCATTAATATGTAAAAGTGGTTAATACTAGTATAGCACACACAGAGTCACACTGTGTAAAACACTACTTATTACTACTTCACATGGAAAGTATCTGGAAATCTCAGGATCTAAGCCCTAAACATCATCACACAAGCTATCTACCTTAGTCCATTTAGCCACAGAACCTGCTTGACAGAAAAGGGATCATTCATCACACCATCACCTGCATAAATATGTACACTGTTATTCCTCAGTTACCTAACCTACACATATAATTTAAGTTCAAATTGTACATTACTGTCCTGATACTGCATGGCACACTATGTGAAATTCTCATATAGCATACACGAGTTACTGTTGTGGCATTTACAAGGGGACACTGCTATTTTGAAGGGTGGGGGAACAAAAGCCCATGTTCTGCTAGGACACACACACTAGTCTGACTATGATTTAACCTCACTTTCTAACATATCCCTTGAATGATATACCAAAAATCTGTTGCAGTAGGACTGCATGAATATTCCATGCATGAGGCCAACCAATTACAAATGGTGACATGTTAGTGGAATGGTTGTCTGCAGTCTCATGGGGATGTAATCTATGTTCAAATAGCCCAGTATATTTATCTGCATAATGTACCAGGTCCATAGCTGTAATGACATATCATGATAATCCACTAGACTACTGTGTAGGTTATAGACTTACCTTGCAAATGCAGCAGTTGGCACAACTGTATTTTAGGAATGACTCTGTCAGATGCAAGCAGGACACAGCCAATACATGGATAGGTACATGATGTGTGAGTTGGCTGACATCAATTTTATTGTATGTATCTGAGTAGGAGGAAGGTATTAGACCCTAGGTGGTTAGTGCATATGCTATGCATTGTCTCTTAGCCAAAGGAAGGGCATACTGAGCATGCCTCCATCTACCTTCAGGAGCAACAGATGGGGTTTCCTCCTCTGAGTCCTCCTGTGGCTGTGGCTATGGTGACCTTGACATTGGTGGGGGATGTGTGCCCATTCCCCTTGCTGATCCCACTGCAGCTCTTTCTGCAAGATCCAATTGTGCTGCATAGTACACACTCTGAATATTTCTGTACATGTGCATGGAGGATACTGCAAGTCTGGATATATGGATATATCTAGGCAATGGAACTGTGACTTCAGAAGCCTAAACACATGCTCTATGATGTTCCTAGATTGTGCATGTTCCTTATTATGGCATTCTTCCATGGGTGTGTGTGCATTTCTAATGGATGTCATCATCCACTGTAGCAGGGCGTAGCTAGCATCCCCTAGTAAATGGACATGTGGGATGTCCACCTGTGATGTGTACCAGATATGAGATGTGTGATAACTGCCAGGGTTACCAGTATAAACTTTCAAGATAATCCCTTGGGCATTGCACACAACTTGGTAGTTGATGACGTGGTATCTCTTGTATTTAATGTAGATTCTATCATGCTCACCAGGTGGTGCCTTGATGTATACATGAGTACAATCTATGGCACCCAGTACTTCAGGGTAGTGCGTTACATGGCAGAAGTGTTGCATATTGCTTGACCTCAACTCAGGGGAAAGGGGAAAGAGATGTGCTCACTGGCATGTGGAAGTATAGCATCCAGGATTGGTGCAGTATCCTGGATGCAGATGCCTGTGACACTCCCATCATGTCCCCAGTTGGTCTTTGAAAAGTACCTGTAGCTAGTATCCAAGGGGCTACATATAGCTTAGTTTCCACTGGGATGGGTTCCCCTCTGTTAGTGCTGGCTCTGGGTTGAGGGTGACAGAGCTCACTGAGTTCTTGTAATATGTCCCTGTCTACCCTGTAGCACTGTACAATCTCCAGCTCATGTAGCTCCTGGAAGGTTACCCTGGGCCTGAACACTCTTCTCCTCCTCAACCTAGGCCTACTGTTAGCAGCACCAGCACCATTTACTTCCGCATCTAGCACATACAGATGTAGAATAGCTGCATCAGCCCCCTTGCATTATCTCAGTTAAAATTTCCAAAGTCTCTGCTCTGGTGATTCAGAGTACTAAGGGAAAATAAGAATGTAGTGGACGGTGCAGTGGTGTAGCGGTAGCATTGTCACCTCACAGCAAGAAGTTCTCCAGTTCGATTCTAGGCTGGAGTCCCTTCCATGCAGAGTCTGCATGTCCTTCCTATGTTCATGTGGGTTTTCTCTTGGTACACTGGTTTCCTCCCACATTTCAAAGACATGCAGAGCATTTTACCCCAGGCCTCTGCTGAAAATTGGCTTTGTTCCAAGTCAGACTTTCCCAGTAAACAAATGTCAAATAAAATAAAATAAATAGGGTGTTTACAGTTGTGCTGTAGGTACACCATGTGGGATTGGCTAATTATGATGCAGTTCACCTGCTTAAGATGACATGATTTAAAGGCCCTACTTTATTGCTCAATTTGGCCTTATGTGCAGCATCACACAGCATAACTCATACAAAACTACATAATATTAATTGAATATATCTAGTTTTTATGCATAGCCAGCTAAGTCACGACTGTCATGTGGGTTTTCTGGCTGCACAAATACTCTAAGCTACACCCAAACCATTTTCAGCAAGCAGAACACTGCAGAAACAATTGCATTGAGGACTAAAAATCCATTGGGAATATAAACACTATGTAGGAGCCTACACAATGTGGATATGCGGATATGGTTACTCCCTTTAGCTATTCAACAAATACACTGCATTTATCTTTCATTTGCATAAATATTCTTGCTGACAGCCTGTAAACTGCATGGTTCATAGCCAGGTAACTAGGTAACAACATGAAGGCACCATTGTACAGACCCACTGCAAGGCTCTACAGTATATGTTTTACATTTTTCTCTTAAGAATGTTTGCGCACTGCTGCACAAAGAGCAAACATGCAGAAATTAATAAAAAAAATATTACTAATTTTGCATATTCCCTGCCTTTTTCAGACATCCACAATATATGTTTTGCACATTTATGTATGCAATCTAACCTTTTCAGGGGAGTCACGTTTATATTTCCGGACTTATACATCCCCTTCTCTCTGTGTAGACTCCTGTATTAAGAAAAGTTCCACATACACTACTAACACAGACCTGGAGTCTACACAGGTGTCTTACAGCTTGTTGGATCACTCCACCTGGCTAATTTGCATGAAATTCACCTGCTTAAGCCAAAATTTGCATTGCAAGGAAGTTTCCCTATTTCTGCATGCTTGCACACCTCTAAGCGGGGTCTACTGAATCTATGCGTACACGGGGAAAAAATTCATGTAAGCTTTACTGAATTCTCTCTCTCTCTTTATATATTTATGTGTATGTATATATATATATATATATATATATATATATATATATATATATATATATATATATACATATAAAATATACTCCACATGTAATCCAGCATTATAAACTCAATGCCATAATTAAACGCTTGAGTCAGCATAAATCCATACTGTACCACAATGATCCATGATAATCCATTGTTGT
>NC_056750.1:188186730-188304230 GCF_019279795.1 Protopterus annectens | reverse complement strand
CGAACGATATAATATCGAACCAGGAAGTTCGAAATGCAAAAAGGACGAAAACACAGAACAGTGATTTTTTTTTCCCCAGGGGAAAAAAAATCGCTGTTCCTGTACAAAAACAAAAAAAAAAATGCACACTTTAAACTTATACTAATGTGGGGGGCTTTGCCCCCACACCCCACAAAGTAGGGGGGCACAGCCCCCCACACCCCCCTACTTAAATATACCAACTCCAAGATCTCACCACAGTGGAGGAAATAGCAAAGCCATGAAAACGGCCCACTGATTTTTTTCCATCTGGAAAAAAATCAGTGTTCTGCGGCTTCACTATTTTCACATTTTATAGATATATATATATATATATATATATATATATATATATATATATATATATATATATATATATACATATATTAAAAGAAAAGAAAACAAATCATAGGAAATGTTTCATTTTTGTGACTTATGCATGTTTTCTTTTTAATGGTTATCATTCACCCTGACATTACAAAAATCTATTAATTGCTGCCTTCCCTTAAACCTCACTTTTCTTCTTAAGCATTATTCTGCATGTATCTTTCCCACAAATTCAATTTATTTTTAAGTAATTTGTTCCTTACTTTCCTAAAGATCCCACCTCCTGGTTTGATATCTCCTTTGCAATAGTCAGAAATTCTTTTAGAGATTATTTAGATTTTGATTTCCACTTTTAAAGTAATTGCTTTTTTATGGTAACCAGTAGTGTTAAACTCAGTAAACCCTTATCATGCCTGGACAATTCAGATCCCACATCACAGTAAAAGAGTATAATTTCCTTACTTGCAACTATTTGCTCCTCCAACATTTCTCACAAAGTACTATGTAAGGATCTTTTAAACAATGGCAGCTCAATAAATTCTCATAAAAGCATGTTCCCAGTTATCTGTTTCTAATGTCTTCATACCTCTCCATATAATGATATGCTGTTATCCATGTAGCACAAGCCATCAAAGTCATTATGGCTACATCTTATCCATAAATCTATGCTAAGCATAATTCCATTTTTGTATCCATGTTTTCACACTGTAACCTGCTTTTTAACTAAATCTTGTAGCATATTCTTGCATATATAAATATATGCATATATTTCTTTTTAGCACATCCTTGTATTTGTAAACATGTTTTGTTAATTTTTATGTGATCCTATTCACCCAGGCTGTGCCTGCAAATGGTCCACTGAGATCAGTACACTACCTTGGTAAACAAATATAAATAAATAAATACATGCATAAATTAATAAAATAATAAAATAACAATTTTTGTCTCCACACACATCCAGCATTTGCTCTTTATCTGAGGAGAAATTCTCTGAAGTCTGCTTTGAGTATAGAAATACATGTGTAAACACTTACAATCAAAAATCACAAAACTTCTGGACTTTGTTGCATACTAGGAAGTCATATAGATGTTTTACCATTTTTTTGTATAGTGCCTTTTTATTCTTTTTTCACAATCTTTTGTAACTTTTTCTGATTGATTGTTATAGTTATAGTGCAATATTTGCTATGCCCTACTAATTATCTCTTACCCGGGATTACATCTGCCACAAGACCAGGCTTTTCCTCCTCAAGGTTTTAATGAAAATATATCATCCTGATAGGGGCAAACCAGAAGAATTGTTTTTGGAAGCAGCATACATTCGGTAACTCTGGGATGAGACTGGTTACCTAGCCACATCTGTCCTGCATCATATGCAGAATTCTGTCAAACTCTAGATTAATGGAAGCAGAAAGAGGAGAAGAACCTCCATCCACCTCCTCCATATCCTCAGGCAGCTAATCTAACTCAGGTTTCATGTAATGGGTCTTCTGAAGACAGTTTTTGAACCTGTTTGTGGGAAAAGAACTTAGACTTTAATGTGAGTAGTGCCTCTTATCTGGCGCTGCACTTTCAACTAGAGGGAAGGAACTGTAGAAGAAATTAGGGGATATGGTAGGAGATTAAGTGGCTTGGAACATGAAGATGTAATTCTACAATAGAAGTTTAACTAGAGTGTGGCAAAGGTGGCAAATGCCTGTGGTACAAGCTGTCAAGGGATGTGATTGTCAGGTGCCAGTGGTGCAGGATTGTAGTACTGGCATTAGTGACTCTAATACTGCACTGACACCTCAGTTGAAGCACTGAGCCCTTAATGCAAATGCTTTCTGGTAGTAACTGTAGCGACATGCTTGTTACAGTTTGAGCAGTTTGTTGCAGGAATGGAGAAATGTTTTTTTCTCCTCAACTAAGAGCTGAAGGGGCAATTTGAGGACTGACGAGCTAGTTATGGTTGTAATCTAGAGGAGCTAAACACATATGCCTGAATGGGTAGCTACACAAGAAAATCTACATTTTCATTAACTAAATTAGAAAGGACTTACATAGCTGGTATTAGGGTCACCAACATCAGTATAACTGATAACATATACATCAAAAGTCAAGTAAGCTAAGGCCAGCACAAGCAGTATCTGGAGGGTCAACAGTGGGTAGAATTGACTGCTGGATTTAGCTCTTTCATCTCCCATCTGGATTCTGATGAAGTCTCCAGATGGGAGATGAAAGTGCTATATCCAGTAGTTTATGTTTTATTCTGTCTTTTTACATATTAAATTTGGCTTTTACATCCATGGACTGCCTGCATTTATTACACAGAGTACGTCTTATAGTTATCTGTGACTGGTTATATTGATCTGTGGAGTTAGAGGAGGGACAGCCTTTATTGGGGCCAGTGTTGAAGTCATAGTATTCTGTTTGGTTTGTGATTCTACTTTCTGGTTATTAGAACATACACTCCCACTAGAACTAACAAGTTCCCTGGTAATTTTCTTTATACTGGATGACATGGCCTTCACTAGAGCTCCCATCCTTCCCCCTGCAAAAGTCCTCCCCAATTAACCTACTTTACCATACTTTACCTTACTTCTTTTTTGCTGCAGTATCAATCTGTCTGTCTTCCTCTTTAACGTCCAATGCCTTCATAGTCTGTAACATGTAAATAGTGACCTTTCCCTTACTGAAACATAACAAAAATAATAAACTGCAGTACTTAGTATGTCTTTAGGCAGACTTTCTACTAACTACACTTGTACCTGATTAACCCCCTGCTTTGAAACTCTTTCTGCTAACCCCCATATAATTACTATGACTGTAACTTTGCACCTTATATTTATTTTATTATTTTATTTTATTTTACATTTGTTGACAGGGTATGTCCGGCTGAGCTTAAGAGCCCTTTTCAGCGGAGGCCCAGGGGGAAAAGCTCCTTACATTGTACAGTTATACATAACAAAAGCAGTTACTAAACAAAAAGTTGATACAATGTTCATATAATAAAACTGCATAAGATTTGTAGAGGTGTCTACAAACAGAATAACAACCAAATGTTTCAGGATTGAGTTCTTTTTAAGACTAAAAATGTGTTAGTTGAGGACTTTACATAGAATATTTGAGAACATATTTAAAAAGGTTTTGATTAACAGTGATGTATTATTGAAAGAATCACTGAGGTGTTAGTAATGTAGGTAGAGAAGTTCAGACTCAGGATTTGCTTAGGGGAAGGGGAGAGTGTGTGTGTGATGGGACGTAGAGAGGAAGGGGTTTGTTTTCTATTGGATAGGGGAAGTAGTTTAGGGAGGGTGAGTACAGTGGCAAGCCCAGTGAAATTTTAGATACTTTTTGGTTGCACTTTTGAATTGTTTGGGATGCGTGAGGGTTCTGATTTTAAAGGAAGTTTATTCCAGGCAATACAGGGATGGTAGCTATATATGTTGGATCCAAATTTGGTTTTAGGTTTGAAGATATGTAGTAGATCTTGGGAAGAGCTCCAGAGGGATCTGGTTGGATAATAGTGTGAGATGAGGGAGGATAGAGCTGGACAGCAGGAGGGTTGAAATACGATAGAGTGGATAATCTGGTGATGAGAGAGGAGAAGCGGATGGGGTAGTTCTAGCCAGTCTAGGTGTTTTCGGGAGAGACAGTAATGGGATTTGTATGGTTGTTGGGCAGCAAATCTAGCTACTTTGTTGTAAGTAGACTCTAGTTTTGTCAGTAGGGAGGAGTTGAGATTAGTGAGAATTTGGGGACTATATGTTAAGGTAGGTAGAAGGCTTTTGCTAACAAATCTAGCTACTTTGTTGTAAGTAGACTCTAGTTTGTCAGTAGGGAGGAGTTGAGATTAGTGAGAATTTGGGGACTATATGTTAAGGTAGGTAGAAGGCTTTTGTAGCCAAAAATGTCTTATTTCTGTAGAAGAGCCCTAATTTCTGGTGGTTTTTTTGATGCAGTTATTAACATGTAGGTCAGATTTAAGTTGATCATCAGCGGTGACGTCAAAGAGTTTTGAGCTGGGCTTCACTTGAATGGAAGTATTATTAAGTGACAGTATGGAGAAGGAGGATTTAATGTGGTTAAAAGTTTAGGGAGAACGAGTAACAGTTTATTTTTTTTGGATTTAGGATGAGCAGGTTATTGTTGAGCCAGGTTTCAGCTGAGTTAAAGGATTGCTGGGTAGCTGATAGGAGCTGAGATGGAGAGTTGGCAATGGAGATAACTGTAGAGTCATCAGCACATTGAACTAGGGAAGACTGAGGACAAGAAGTATGGAGTAGGTTAGTAAAGATGTTGAGGAGTAGTGGCCCTAGTACAGATCCTTGTGTAACACCCACTTTAACTGGAAGAGGAGGAGATAGTGCAGAGTGCCATCTCACTGATTACAACCTGTCAGTGAGATAGCCGGAAAACCATGCAATAGTATCAGAGGAGAAGTTAAGGTTAGATAGTTTATCCAATAGAAGAGGGTGAGAGGCTATGTCAAATGCCTTTGAGAGGTCTAAGAATAGGCAAGAAATAAGTTTGTGGTCATCTCTGGCTAGAGAAATATTGTTATGGAAGGTTAATAAGGCTGTGGTAATGCTATGTTTTGGTCAGAAGCCATGCTGAGTGGGTGTGAGCAGGTTTTCCTGTATTAGATGTTGCATGACATGTTTATGTGCACATTTTTCCAGAACTTTAGAAAGAGGGGAAAGGATACCAATAGGTCTAAAGTTGGTGATATCTGTGGAGTTACCTCCTTTGTGTATAGGTAGTGTGTAGAATTGTTTCCAGACAGAAAGAACCCTTGATTCAGAGATGGAGTGATTGATTAGGATAGAGACAGGGAGAGCAATAGAGTTAGCTGCTATCTGAAAGAAATATGAGGAGATGAGATCAGCTGATACTGAGCATGGTTTTAGTTTGGAGAGTAAAGATTTGATACAACTGGTAGGAACAGATTTAAGAGAAAAAGTAAGAGCAGAGTTAGTGGTTTGAGCAGAGTGAAGGGAGATTTGAGGGTTGGTTTTAAAGGAGTTTAGATTAGGGTTAATTAACTTAGATATACATTCAATGAAGTAAGCACTGAAGGTATTGTATGTTTCTTCAAGAGTTCTGCCTGGGCAGGGATTAGGGGAGCTTGGATTACCTGGGTGTAGTATTTGGTTTATAGCATTCCAGAATTTTTTCGATCTGATTTTAAAGCTGTTAGAAGGTTGAAGTAGAAGTCTTTTTTTGTCCTTATTTATGATTTTTTTGTCTGATTTCTGAGTTCTTTATATCTTTGCTTGTCTGCAGGGAGCTTACCTTGTGTCCATTTCTTCCAGGCCTTGTCTCTTGCTTTCATAAGGGTATGAGTAGTTTTTGATAGCCATGGAGATATGTTAGATTTTATGCACACTTTACATAGTGAAACAAGAGAGTTTAGGATGCTAAGAAAGGTTGAGTTAAAAATTTGGACTGCTTCATCAATTGGGAATCGAGAGAGGATTTTACATTTCACTTTAGAGAGGAGGTTATTAAAGTTTCTGGGTGGAAGTTTGATAGTTTATGACAGGTAATAAATCTGTGTGCTTTAAAGAATTACGGAGTATATCTGAGGACTTTTATTGGGGAGTGATCACTCAGTAGGTAGGGTTTCTGGGTTATGGTATTTAGCAGGATTAGAGACTAGGATCCAGTTTAAAAAGGTGCTAAGTGTGTGTGTGTTATTAGTGTGGGTTGGTTGAATAATTAGTTGTGAAAAGCCATAAATATTGATGTGATGTGGAGATTTTAAATTACTGAGAGTTAACCAGTTAATGTTAACATCCACAAGAAGGATAGTTTCATTGGGTATGTGATGGGAAAAGTATGAGAGAATAGTTTCCAACAAAGGAATTTTGTCCCCTGGTGGAATATAGATGGCTGCCACTGTTATAGTGGTGTAGTCATTGAGTTTGAGGTTAGCTGTCAGTAATTCTGTGGGTGGAAATAATGGAATAGGCTGAATAGGACTTGAGAGTATGAGGTTCTTGGAGTAGACAATAGCAATTCCTCCTCCTTTTATCTTTTGTTGAGCCAGGTGGAGTATATTGTATCCGGGGGGAGAATGTCTTTGACTAGGTTTTGAGGATTTAGCCATGTTTCTGTTATAGAGATGACATCTGGGGTATGGCTAGATATCCATGCATGAAGTTGGCTTACTCTGTTACGAATGCATCTGGTATTAATTGAGTAAAAGGACAAATGTCTGATTGGACTGGACGAGTAGCTTGGGTATGGGGAGGTTGTGGGACTGGTAGTAGGTGTAGGAATTGGACCTGGGTTAGGATGTATGTCACCTGATAGAAGCAGGAGTTTGGGGCAGTAGTAGGGTTTAGATTTTAGTGGATAGCAGATAGTGTATTTTGTTTTGTTTTTGGAGGATAAGGGATATGAGGGAGCAATATTTATCTTTGGAAATTGGCTATTCATAGGAAAGATAGATGGTGAGATTGTAACAGATACTTGAGGAGAAGGGAGGTTTAATTGTGTGGGGATTTGTGGGCTCTTTTTGTGCTGGGGATAGAGGTGTAGTATATGATGTAAGAGTGTGAAGCAGAAATAGTGAAAGCAGGAGTAAAATTGAGAGAATTGTGGTATTCATGGTTAAGTGGGAGAAGTATTCTTGGGTGGACTAGTAAGTGGGTAATTGTATTATAGTATGGTTTCAGTTTGACTGAGGGAGAGCTTGATATTTGTTGACAGTAGGGAGAGCTTAGGAGGGTAGTTAGTGTTGTAAAGAGAAGGAGGAAATAAGATTTTAAGGTTATGCTATGGTAGAAAGGAAGAGGTGGAGCTTTAGGATGAGAGGGACAGGTTGGCTAGGAATATAGGAAATTATATGGGGGCTAGGTGGGAATGGGGGTGGGAGATGAGTGAAGTGAGCCAGAGTGTAGCAAGGACAAATGGAGCGAGGCTACAACTGGAGAAGAATCTCACTGAGAACAATCAGTAAGTTGCCTTTAATGTCAGGAGGCATTTAATGCAGAGTAATGAGTAGGGAATAAGCATAGTTGTAAAAAATGGGTAAGATCTATTTCAATAGGGAGCTTTGGAGAGGAGGTCAGAATAAGGAAAAAAGAAAAAAAATATTTAGACTGTGTACTTTACAAAGCAGAAAAACAGTTAAAATATGGGTCAGGAGTGGGTACAATGAGATGAGAAGCAGGGCGACAAGAGGTAGCTGGCATCCATGATAGCATGCTAACCTCGGGGAGTTTTACAAGATAGTACAAGTAGAGATGATTCCTCAATGTGCACAGGGTTATCAGCTAGTTGAGTGGTTGGAGAGAGAGTTAGTATAATTTTTTTATAGGTGGGAATAACACTTGGTTGGAAGGTTGGGACCTGCTTTCAGGTATGGAGTGATGATTCCTCACCGTGCACAGGGTTACCAGCTAGTTGAGTGGTTGGGGAGAGAGTTAGTATAATTTCTTTAGAGGTGGGAATAACACTTGGTTGGAAGGTTGGGAAGCACTCTCATGTATGTTGTGATAATTCCTCACCGTGCACAGTGTTGAGTGGTTGGGGAGAGAGCTGGAGAGCAATGCTATCAGGGAACACACTCACTGAGGTGAGTGTGTAGGAGGTAGAGGGCATTCAAAAAAAATTCTACAATTATTTGTTACCTTGCTCTTTCTCCTAACAGTTTTTCTAGTGACATTACATTTTTACTCGTTCTACCACATAAGACTTTTTATCTTGCTCACCTCTAAGTCTACACATATCTTTTCTCCCCTTCTATATTTCTTTGCCATTTCAGCTGATGCAGCCCACTGTGTTCACCATTGCTTCACTCGGGCTCACTCCACTCCCCTACCCAACCCCCAAGCCCCACCCATTTCCATTATCCCTAGTTTTATATCTACACAAAGCCCTCCTCTTCCTGTGCATAACTCCTCTTCTTCCTATCCAAGAAACTTATCGTTCTGCTGCCCCTCATCTTTCACTAACAAATACTACTCAGATCATGCTATCCATATTGCCACCCTTGAGGCTCCACCTATCTAGTTATACCTCTGTACCACAGCACTCCTCAGCCTCAGTCTCACTGTTTACATCCACTGGTTCCTCCTATTACACTAATTTCTCTTTAGCATTTTTTTCTCCTTTATATATGTTATATCTCTACAGGTGTCCTCTTTCTTTTCCTTTCAGCGTTTCTCTGCTCCACATTCTTAGCTTCCCATATTCTACACACCTATTCAAATTCCTGCCTAATTCTTTTTAATTCTTTCTATTTTTTTAAGTCTTTTTATTCTTTTTATTTTGTTCTATAATGTAATTTTGTATATTATTCTCCATCAGTGTCTTCAAGACTCCTGTTTCTAATACAAATCAAATATTCTCCTAATCTTTCTATCCACACATCTACTCCTACTGCTATCACACCTTGCATACTATATGATACTTATCACACTGATTTCTCAGTCCCCCACCATTATTCACACTGGCTATGTCACTTGCCAGCCATTCATTATCAGTGCTTCTAGCATATTTGACTTACCCTCCTATCTTGTTTTCAGGTATAAAATTCTTAACCCTTCTCCCTACCCATGAAAGGTAAAATTTTAATTTAATACTAACATACCTAAACCTTCACTAGTGTATGCATACTGTAAAAAAAAGAACATACTATGTGGTGATGTCCACCCCAACCCAGGTCCCAACTGCCTCTCTTCTCCACCCGCTCCCTGTTCTACTGTAACATTATCTACTAAAAATTTGAAAAACATATCCATGAATATTCAAAGTAAAGCAAACAAAGTCTCTGAATTTCATTGCTGGATCACTCATTACTCCTCAGACATTATAATTCTTACAGAAACTTGGCTCAAATCACATATCAATGACTCTGAAATTCTACCCCTTGGCTATACTCTCATCCACACTGACAGATTAAATAAAAAGGTGGTGGTATAGCAATCATGTTCTCTAGCCATATCTCTGTCTCTCCTTCTTCTATTTCTCTACCTAAATTCCTCTCTACTGAGATTCTTGTCTCTCACTGTAAATTAAATGAGCATAAAACATTATATTTAATTGCCCTATATATATTTCCTCAGGAAATAACATTGCTATTCTGGAAGACATCCTACACTGGGTATCTAGTTGCATTTCTTATAAAATAATAATGCTTGATGGTGTCAATATTAACTGGCAAACCTTCATATCAGACTACCCTTCTACTAGTATTAATCTATATGGTTCAAACAAATCATAACTTTCCATACTCACTTCAACAAAGCTAATAGCACTGCGACTACTCTAGATTGGATCCTAGTCTAAAATCCAAACCTTTATGCCTCTCCAAAAATCTTCCCAGACTCCCTAGGAGATCACCATCCCACTTATGTTCAGAGAGTAACAACTCACCATATCAAACAGCAGCTTTATAAAGACTATTTTGACCTCTTAAATTTCAATTCCAAGACCTTTAACAATATCCTTAATAACATTACTTGGTCTATCATCCTCTATTCCCTACCACTGGATAATGTTGTTCTAAAATTTAATATATTTCTTGACATTCTCAATGGCTTTGCTCCTATAAGAAAAAAAAAGAGAATTAAATTCACCCAATCACCCTATCCCCTTCTGGTAGACAATTAATGTATAAGAGAGACAAAGCTTGGAGAGAGTGGCAAAAATATAGATCTCGAGCTCTCCTTCAGACCTACAAACAACTACAAAACATAAAAAACAAACAAGTTACTGCTGATAAGAAATATTACTATTTCAACCCACAGGATAACCAAAAATACAACCCCCCCCCCCCCGAAAAAAAAATTGCTCCAGTATCAAGAAAATATTATACCTTGGAACTCCTAGTACCCATAGCCCTTGCCCAGACAACTCTCCCTTAGAAACTGCTTCTAAATTTAACTCCCACTTTATAGACTTAATAGCCCCCTCACCCAAAACTCCTTACAGTATCTTGCCACCTGTGACAAACTTCAAAGCTATAGCAATGCCATTTTCAAATTAAAATCTGTCTCTACTTCCTATATAAAAATGTATTACACAAACTTAAGCCCTGCTCACCCTCTGCAGACAATCTCCCATATGAATATCTAAAGACTGCTGCCCCTTCTATTGCCTAACCCAATCTCTATCAATCAATCCATCTGTGAGTCATATGTCCCATCTCTCTTTTTTTATCATTCCTTTTCATAAAGGGCAAAACTCCACTGAAATAACAAACTTCAGACCAACTGCAATTTTGTTTCCTCTTTGCAAGATCTTATAATAATGTATTCATACACATCTTTTACAATACTTACTCCAAGAAAATTTGTTAACCTCTACCCAACATGGCTTTTGCCCAGATCATAGCAGAAAAACTGCCATTGTTGCCTAATTGGACCACGTCATTAAAGCCAGACATAACACCAATTTAGTTTCTTCACTGTTTTTAGATCTCTCTTAAGCTTTCAATACAATCTCACATACCAAACAACTCTCAAAATTATCTACTTTATGCTTTTCTCGTATAACATTCACTTGGTTCTCTAGCCACCTATCTAATTGGCTACACTCAGTTAAATGGCTGTCTACCTACTCATCTTTTCTCCCAATAAATACAAGCATCTCACGAGGCTCTGTACTTGACCTACTCATTTTTAACATATTTATAAATGATCTACATACATCCTCCCAACAAGCTACTCATACAATACGCAGATAACTCCACTGTCATTTGTTCATCTAATAGTCCTTCTCAGTTGCAATATATCACTCAGCAGGCTTTTAACTTTATTGAAAACTGTCTCAGTGACAATCAGCTTTTCCTAAATCCCCAAAAAAACCTGCTTATATTTCTCCTCAAATCCCAAACACACATAAAAGGCACCTTCAAAATATCCTTTCTCAACAATACTGAAATTGAAGTTGTAGCTCACGTAAAGTTACCTGATGTCATAATAGATGAGAAACTGAAATATGGTCTTCATATTCAGAAGTGCATAAAAAAAACAACACACCAAAAACTGCATGCTCTATAGATCAAAAAGAATCCTTACAAACTGCTCAAGAGTTACTCTAGCCATTGCATGCCTACTTCCTTCACTACTATATGCCTCACCCATTTTCACCAACATCCATATCTCTCTAAGATCAAAATGTGAGATTTGCTACAACAAAGTAGCTAGATTTGCAGCCAATCAGTCATATAACTCCCACCACTGCTCTGCCCTCAGATATTTAAACTGGCTTGAGTTACCTCACTACTTCAGGTTCACCCAACTCCTCCTTGCTCATAAAATGGTCTACAAATCCTCATCCCATCCAGCAACCAGCACCATTCTTAACCATTACCTCCCTATTCACCCTCTTTGCTCATCTGAGAAACACCCCCTTGAAATCCATAAACTGAAAAAAAATCTGTCGGTCACTGCTTATATTCCAACTCAGTAGCCAAGCTCTGGAACATTATTCCTACAGATATTAGACCGATGCCATACAGTCTCATATTCAATCAATCTCTAAAGATATTTTTCCTTAACTCGTAACCCTGCACGTCTTACATCAGGCTGACACTAACCATTACTTCTTCCTTCTCTTCCTTCTTTTTCCTTCTCCCTTCTTCCTTCTCTTTCCCTTGCTCTTATTTTCCCCTTTCCTTTACTCCCTTCTCTTATTAGCTAAAGCACCAGTTACTTCTTTGATAGCTCCCTACTTTATCTCCATGTCCTAATCTTACCCCAACTGCAAAATCTCTTTCCTTTCTCTTAGTCTTTTGCTCATCTTTAAAATGATTAACATCTTTACCATTGGTTATCATGACTGACTGAACTTACTAGATGTTCAATATCCTATGATTGTTGTTCAATACTCACTGTATGATTTTCTGGTCTGACTTTATTTATCCTGTATGTCGATTCTACTATTTGTTACTGCACTTCATGTGATAATATTATGTAGTTTATTAAATGAACTATGTATGTTGGAGCTTGTCTCCCCAGGCCTCCACTGAAGATGGGATTCATACCTATTCAGACATTCCTGGTAAACAAATGCCAAAAAATAAATAAAAGAAATAAATATTGGCAATGAAACAAGTAGTGGAGAAAAAGATGCAGATGAGGAAACAGTCCTAATGGGGATTCCTATATTTGGAGAAAGCATATGGCAAGGTCCCTGGACAGCTGATTTGAGCAGTCCTGAGATGATACTATGTCCTTGAAATACTGGTAGAATTAGTGCAGGCTATGTACAAGGGCCCAATGATGCAAGTATGGACAGTGTTTGGACTCACAGAGTGGCCATCACATTGGAAAGGGTGTGCATTAAGGTTCAGCTTTGAGATCACTACAGTTCATACTGTTGATAGATTACATTAGCAAATGGGTCAGACAGGGCAGATCAATAATGCTACTGTATGCAGAAGATGGGTCATTACAAGCCGATGCAGAACAAGAACATTTGCTAATGATAGAGGAATGGCATGCCAAACACAAGACACATCGGATGAAACAGTACAGTTAGGAGAGTGTACATAGCAGTAAAAGGGGGAATCCAGAGAAACTGAAAACTAAGATAGTATAGAAAATACCAGAACAGCTTAACAGCTTCAAGTGTCTAGGAAGGATAGCTGAGAAGACTGAATGAAGAGGTCAAACTTAGCATTGGGGGTGGGGGCTGCAGCGATCTGGCACAGAGTGCTAGGAGTATTGTGTGGAAGTGGAATGCTAAAGAAGCTATAAAGTAAGGTGTACTAAACAGTGTTGTGACCTGTACTACTGTATGATGCAGAGACCTGGACAGTGCAGGCAGAGAAGTTGAGGAAGCTAGAGGTGACAGAGATGAAGTGCGTGAGATGGGTGGTAGGATGCACATTCTGGGATAGAGGAGGACATAATAAGAATAGAGCAGATGCCAAAGTAGCTCCAATTACACAGAATGTCAAAGAGAACATATTATGGTAAAAACAAGCACATTTGCAATTAAAGCAGAAGACCGTTTGATAAAGAATAGGGAAAGAAAGAAAGCAAGAGGAAATGAGGATGGCCAGCCTTGCTGGAGACATTATTACAGACTATTGAAGAAGGTGCGAAAGTGGCACTGGATTGAGAAAGAAAGTAAGGAATGATGTAAAACCCCAAACCCATGTAAAAACACGGGGAGCATTGTATTTATTTATTTATTTATTTTAACTGCCAAATTATTATTGAACTAAAACAAAATTAATAAACAGTTTCCATAACTCATACATCCAACTTTGCAGTTAATTATGCCTTTAAGGGTCTATGTTCAGCTACCAAACACAAAAAAATGTGACTGGCTAAATTTTGAATGGAAAAAAGTGAAACAAAAAAGCAGTAAATAAGGATATCATTGAAAAGAAATGCATTGAAAGGTCATAGTCGGCCAACATTGCAAACAAAACCAACCAAGGTGGGGAGCTGAGCCTCCCACCCCCCCAACTATACATACCAACTCCAAGATCACACTACAGTGGGGAATAGAGCATATTTAAAAGGTTTTCCTTCACTTACCATATGCATCGTGTTACTTCCTGGTTGTTGGCCAACTATGGCCATTCGATGGATTTATTTTTGTTGATGTCCTTGTTTGCTGCTTTTTTGTTTCGATGTTTTCTATTCGAGGCTTAGCTGTTAGCATTTTATTCTTTTTGGTAGCCAAACATGGACCTGCCTTTAAACCTCAACAAGGAAAGAGTCTTTATAAGATTAGTGCTTTGAAATTCAGTTAGCAAACTTAATATGTTTACACAAAACTCAGTCTATGAAACAATATTTACACAATCGTAAACATGTATCAAGAGAGATTTACATGCAACAGTTCTAGCAAACTCACATTCTCCTCCCATCTTTCCACACAAAAAGATACATTAGCCAGTAATGCATTACTCATACATCTCATAGGATATTCCATTCAATTACACTGAATTAGATAAATATAACAGAAACAGCAAACAGAATTCATTAAGTAACACATGCTTATGGGATTTGGTGTTTATGTATGCAAATAGCAAATGTCTTAGGCAGGTCAAACTCTTGTGGGCCATTCTTACAGAACTTAAACAGAACGGCAGCAGTGATAATTCCAATAGTTTGGGTCTGGTCCACCAATTTTGGATCTATCCAGAAAAAAAGCTTTATTGGAGCCAGAGATCCAAAAAGGGGGTGTTTGTAAAGTGGGTATTGTAGAGGAAGTGGCAAAATTGCTGGCATCAATAACTTCCACCAAATGTGTTGACTGATTGGGCAAGACCATGATATATGACAATAATTAGTTTCAGGTTCCTGATAGTGTAAATATCTATCTTTGTTAAGTATTAATTGGAAGGAGCAGGAACGGGGGCGATTTGCTGTCTCTGTTTCACCTTAAACTTGTTAAATGCTAGGTCCAGCATAAACCTAAAGGTATGAAAGACTCTTACATAAAAACCCAGAGTCTTTCCTCCAAAGGACCACCTAGTATTTTATGACATCCCTCTCTAGTCAATTTACCAATGCCATCATTTCACCTTTGGGTCAAATGATAGTAATGACCCAATGCAGATAATAGTAGCATAAGGGCAACATACCCCTCCTTAATCTATTTTGACTCTGATGCCTCTTTTCTGACCCAGTCTTCTTTGGCTTGGATTTAAAAAAAAAAATATATATATATATATATATATATATATATATATATATATCCTGTAATTATAAGTACTGCCAAAATGAGAATAAGACAGTTCTGGTCATTCCTTGGCAATGTTGACATGTTGTAAAAGTACCAGTTTCCTTATCTATTAAATCTAACCAAGTGTAGTAACTCCATAAAGTCTAGTTTATCAGAAACACTGTACTCCTTGCAATCTAATGTGTTAGATTAGACCAGATAAAATCATGTTGCATTGTACCTATACCCTTCTGGAAGACTTTCCTTATTTTCTTGTCTAATTCTAATGAATCTCGCACTCTCCCCCTAACCCAGTAATCCAGGGAGACGCTGCATACCCTTAATAAGTCCCTATATGAGTACATCCTGTGATCTCACATATAAAGCTCATGCACACACACTGCTTCCCAAGCATATGGTTGAAAGTTAAGGAGCACTCATCCCCTTTTTTAGTAGAAGCATAGAGAATATTCATGGCTACCCTTGGGTGTTACCATTCTCTAATTTATTAGAATGTCTTTTATATATATATAAATATATATATATATATATATGGGTCTACCTGAGATGGTCGACAGGCCATATGATCGACACTCATTTGGTCAACAGTTCATTTGGTCGACAAGCAGATTTGGCCCCCCTCCCCAATGTTGTGCAACCCTGGAGTTGATATATATAGTTAGGGGCGGTGGGGGGCACAGCCCCCCCACATTGGGGGGTGTGGGGGGGTGAAGCCCCTCACATAACATGCTTGTCGACCAAATGAACTGTCGACCAAATGAGTGTCGATCATATGGCCTGTCGACCATCTCAAGTAGACCCATATATATATATATATATTTATATATTCGATGTGCCGTGGCTTCGCTATTTTCAACTTTCTGACTTTAGGGTTCGATATTACAACATTCAAACTTGTTTTAGTTCAATGTTGTAATATAGACTTTACCAATTAGATCCTAAACAACTCTATATGCAGAAGAAACAAAAATATTACATATATAGCTTGTTTCTACAGTTTAGGCTTGATGATCTGTCATAACAGATTAAAGATACAACCCCCAGACAACTATATCAACAGAAACAGACTGTGCAGTTCCATGCCCTTTCCAGCCCGTGCATGCCTACACAGCTTTACTGAAGCATGCTCATCACAATTACTTTGACAATGGACAATGTCCAGATTATCCAGGTTGCTTTAGTCCCCAAGGATGTTCTGCCTATAGTACACATTTCCATATTATAATTTATTAATTTATTTATGTTTAATTTATCTTACTATATTTAGACCCGCTAACGGTCACTCACATAACAGTGTTTTCTTAATTATTGCTTTTTTTCAAAAGATAAATTAAGTCAATAGGCTAGCTGTTATATGCATGCTTTGAAGCACAATTCCTTCTTCTAATTATGTACCACTGTATTTACCTGTATATCTAATAACAAATGTGAAGTGAAATGAAACATACTAGAACTGTATTTCACTATGTACTTAATTTTTTTGCTTTTTATATTCACTTGTTTTAAAGCTGTTCTTTGCAGCCCTGTGATGAAAATGTGTTTCATGCTAATAAAATTAATAAATGCACTCATAAGCATATACATATAATCATACATCATGCATACAGTGTTTGTGTTTTATCTTCCATGGATCATTCAGAAGAGGAAGAAGTCAGATATGATTTACAGAAGTCAAATGGGTATTTTGAATCTGTGTTTAAATGCAAAATCAGTTTTTGAGACATGAAGAAATGTTGAAGCACTTTCATTTCCTCTCTAAGAATGGCATCATTAAGAAAAATAAAAAAAACAAATGGAATACTTAGAATCATGTTACCGAAGATCACAGACTTGCTACACCTATCAGAAAGTGAAATTTGCTCATTACAGCAACACAATCAATTTCTGTAAATGCAGACATGAGGTCAGACCCAACTTCAGAAAGAGGGAAAATACATCTAAATGATCAGAAGCTAATGAACGAAGAGTGTCTCAACTTACTATGAGCAATGAAAATATTACTGTGGCGAGAAAGTCTCATATCCTTTAACATTAAAATGATAGTCTTGACTACTTTCTTAAGCTTAAGCAAGCTTTCAAAGAAGAAAAGAAATGACCAGAGGCAGGAGTTAGCAGTGCATTAGTGGGTGGTGCAGAGATGGCAACCTGTAAAGTTTCCGTATACTGACCAGCAGTGGTGGCTTGGCTAAAGTCTTAACATTTCCTGCAAAGGATCCCTTCAATATAACATCATACAGTGGTACTTCACTGCTGTTTGCAGAAACGTATGACTCACTGTCATGTATGCTGCTGCTGTATAGGGTACATTACATGGTACTAGAAAAAAATATCTTATTAGTACACCTGAAAGCTATACAAAG
The DNA here is from genome assembly GCF_019279795.1 of Protopterus annectens. NCBI lineage: Eukaryota > Metazoa > Chordata > Ceratodontiformes > Protopteridae > Protopterus > Protopterus annectens. Next base: position 188,286,879 of record NC_056750.1, on the reverse strand, counting down.
ACTGATTAAAACAGCTTACCTGTATGGTTTTGAGGGAAGAAAATTCACAGACAGCAATAAGGTACAATCTTTAAAAAAAGTAGCAAATAGAGAGAGAGAGAGAGAGAGAGAGGAAGAGGAGGAGATGGAGAGAAAGACAGACAGACTAGTACAAGGAGTTACATTTTGATGATACAAGATAAACAACATAGAGGAAATGCAATGATGTGATGCTTCACAGGAAGTTTGGTGGATATGTGAGATAAGTGATAGTAGTTCCCAAATGTAGACATGCATAACAATGTTGTTATGACATGTGGGGGCATAAGCTTCTAAATGTCTAGGATCTGTAGCTTTACCTAGTCAATGATGAGCTACAAAGGCTGGACAAATCACACTGTTTGTGTTGTCAAGCTGTTTTTTCTTTAATGCTGTTACTTGTTAGTAGATAAAGACATTTGAAAGCAGTTTGAGGATAAAGCCCTAACTATTTTGCAGAACAAGGAATGTTTGGTATCTCTGGACTAGTATATGCAGAGGTCAACAGCTAGTTAATGACATTACCTCTTATACATTACTTTAAGTGTGATGTGATTGTTACACCACATTTCCATTTAAGTCTCATCTTTTCTGACAAGCAATGGCTGAGCTGTCAGCGCAGGAATGAAAGAAGGCCTGATAATTTTAAACTGAAATGTAATGGTGACAAATTATGGAGATGGGCGATGTTTGACAGGAATCATTAGCACATTTTGCACTGCCATTCATCAGACTTGGCCTGGGTTTGGTGATTAGTAAGAATAGAACAGTCTGATGGTTTCACATTGTTAACCTTCGACATAATAGTGCCAGTTTTAAAACTCATAAATTCATCTGACAAAGAGCCAGGAGTACCTAAAATTTGCAATGAAACTCCATTTACGGAGCATTTACTTTTCAATATTATGTCAGTCAGGTTTGAGAAACAGTATAGACAATGCTGTCAATATGGACCTTTCTTATACACAAGCTCTTCAAAACTGAAAAAGTAACAGATTTCAGATTAATGTGGTTTACTGTTCTCTAGACATAAACAAGCAACAGCTGTTTTATATATCTATACATATATATATATATATATATATATATATGTGTGTGTATTCCCTTTTATTGTGATTTCTCCACATTCCAAAATCAATGCCTAAAGAAAGCCTAAAACAAGGTTTTGAAAGTTATAAGAAGAGCCAGAAAAAGAGAAGTATTCTTATTTTATAATTTAGTTGGTGCACTGATGCACTTCTTACATATTTGTTAACATTCGATCCTCGGCTGCAGTGCCTTCCGTGTGGAGTCTGCATGTCCTCCCTGTGGTCGCCTGGGTTTCCTCTGGGTGCTCCAGTTTCCTCCCACATCCCAAAGACATGCTGTCGGTGGATTGGACACTCTAAATTGGCCCTAGGTATGAGTGCGTGTGTGTGTGTGTGTGTGTGCCTTCTGTAGAAGGTTGGGCATCTGGCTGGCAACTTGGCACCGTAAAAAACTCCATTGCCAATCATGACCGGACAGGTGATCCACTGTGGTGACCCCTAACCGGGAGAAAGCTGAAAGAAGATGTATATAATTAACTAATATATGCATTCCTAAACAGATTGCATTTTTTTCTGAGAACATCTATAAATCTTGCCAGAACTAGATTAAATGTATGAACATAATGCAGATGATAAACCTGAGTTGCAGACTTTGAGAAGTATAACCATATATAAAAGTAGCTACTCTACACGTGATGTGGAGATTCAAATTTTGAAAAGTAAAACACCTATCACTATGTACAGAAACATGCAAGAAGGCTACATGCGAAATGCCATTGAGAAGGCACACTGCCTACCCAAGAGCATTCAAGGTCAGCAATTCCTCTTTTGTCAAGTAAAATCATTTCCAATTCTTTTCCATACAACAGAACTTGTCTCTTCCAGAATAACAGATACAGATAGGACCGATGACAGGTTGTCTTTTTACTATCTTGATATTGTGTTTTTATGGCAAGGATCCTTTTTTTCATTAATCATTTCCCATACACCTAGACTCTCGAATGCGCTACATGCAGTAAATGATGTAGATGATGAACAGTGTGACCAGTGTTTGTTAGGAAGCAAGATTTCTGTCATACATATCCTCAAATCAGCAGTGATTCCTGATGCAGCACTACTCCTGACAATCTCCTTTATGGACTGTCGAGAATTTTGTAAAATGTCAACAGTTTTCTTTAAAATAAGACTATTCAATGCAGTGCATTTTACAATGCAGTGTATTTCTTGTATCTATGGAAAAAGAATAACCAATTATATAGTGAATACGAGCAAGGTGTCCCCTTAGGTTATGTTTACTACCTCAGAACATAACACAAATCACATAGGCTGAGTGTGTTATGTAACAGCATACCAGAATACGCTGACAATTGTTGTTAAGAAGGGCCAGTTTGGTACATATCTGTCAAAATTACTCTTCACTGCTTGTCTTGATGTCACATTTCATTATCTGTAGGCATCTTGGAAAGTTTCTGTATGCCCATCAGTCATTTCAGAGGATTATGGTTATGGGCTGTTAACACTATGCTTCTTGTAGTCCAGTGTTTGATTCTTTCAGCCTTCCTTTGGCCATTGTGTGCTGTATGTGACTCTTAGCAAATCACTTAATGCACTCAGGTCTCCACTGAAAATGGGTTCCAACCCAGTTAATAAAAAAGCCCCGTGTAGACTAACATAGACGTGCATATGTTTACTGGTAGAAAGAGAGCTACTTGTCAAATCTGGCAAATACCTCAGAAATACATTACTCCCCCCACTTTTAAATGCAGCTACTGAATAATTTGCTGCCAGACATTACTGCACAATTTGTCATTTGTTGCTGTTAATTGAGGTGGCCTCTTTATTATTTGCTGAAGGGTATCCTTTTCACCTGGGGAGTTACTAGACATAATACAATTGTGTATACATAGTTTTGCTTTTTATATAAAACAATGAATCATACATAAAAGATGTGAACAGTCCCATTTGGTGATTGTTTTTGTCATAACTGGCTAATGCCTATAAATTGTTTGAGAATAAAAAAAGAAACACCCACTCAATGGACCTAAAACTGTTTTGCAAAATTAATAGAACATACTGGAGGCATTGGTGCGTATCATAGAGACTACTACTCCTATGGAATCTGTTTCCAGTCCACATAAAGCAGAGGACTTCTCTTAGCCTAGTCACTTTTAGTTTAATAAACTCTTGTTTAAATATTCATCTAAGACATATGTGCTTTTCAAATTACTGAATAATGTTAAGGAGTGAGTAAAGGACTACACAACAATGGATTTGTCAGTTCCATTAAATGCACAGCACATAACCTTAGAAAATAATGCAATTTATTTACACAAATGTGAGTATGCTAAAAATTCAAGAATTTTTGGAAGGAGTCTGGGACTGGGTAGATAAGGTATCCTTCACATTTTAAATAATTCAGTCACTCCCTCATTCTCCCGTCACCATTTTAACTAAATTCATGTGAGAGTTTGGGTGATTTTCATAATGCCATTGTGATTTCTTTATTGGAAATAACACCTAAGGTTACCTAAGTTAAACTGCATATTGTAAACATGAATGTTTTTGAATTTGGTCCCAAATCCTGATGTTAGACTAGCTAAAAATACTTACTCAAGAAAAAGTCAATTATCTAAAGAACCTCCACAATTAAATTAGACATTGCAATCCTTACTTACCTCATTCATAAAAATGAGTGTGTATGTACACAAACACAGATGCAGACACAGATAGAGTCAGACAAACACACACACACACACACACACACACACACACACACACACACACACGCACGCACGCACGCACGCACACACACACACACACACACACATACACACACACACACACACACGTACACACACACCTCATTGCCCATTCAACATCCATGCAATGAAACACAAAAGCACGGACAAAATTCATTTCCCAGAGCTTACAAAACAGACTTCAGTATTGTACTTTCCTGGGTAAGTGTCAGTCAGGGTACAGAGATGTGTAAATACATGTGTTGCATGCCCTTCACAGAGTCTGTACTCATCTACTATGCAGGACACAGCTAACACACCTTTCAAACATAGACTATATCCCTATCCACACATAGTCACCAATCAGTAAAAAGAACACATACACCATAACCTTTTAGTCATGCAAACAAAAACCTTTAACCACTCACTGCAAGATGAACCTTTTCAACATGCACTTAACAACCCACATATACAGACAAACAGTTGGCTGGAAGTCATTCACTAAAAGGCATAAAACCCTACAAGCTATAAGCAACCAACCACACACGCACTGTACTAGTACACAAATGCATCGCTACTTTTTAACCACAGACCTACATAAACATAACCCACGCATACTGGCATTTTTGACCATGTACTTCAAACCTTAACTGCACAAAACCTACCTCCCAGGTCCTAATTCACAAATGCAAGCATAGAACTGGAATTGTGTGTAAACATACGCACCTAACATCTTCCTTATATAGCAACAAGTAGTTTGTATGTAATTCCACTGCAATCCTTACAACTATGTAAGACAGTTGCCATATCCACATACTTCCCCACATGGACATACAGTTTTGCAGAATGTGTATAGCTGCAGTACAGTATGGTGAGACAACACTTTGTACCACAAAATCCTGATAAGGCAGCATTCATCCACTAGGGCTATGATAAAAAGGATGGCAGCCTGTTTTTATGTCTTCATTGCATTCGCAGTCTCATGGGAAGAGAATGATCTGAAATCAATGATGTATCAGTTCACAAATTGTACCTTCTAAAATTCAAAAGAAATGTTCTGCTCCATGTATGTTTGGCTGGTAAGTGGGAATAAGTAAGTCTTAGACATCCTTGTTGTGCAGGGACAGTGCTTTAGCACCATATCTGAGTGCACCAGTTGTTCGAATAAAATGTCCCTGTGCTAAAGGGTCACAAAATTCCAGAAATGTCTGCCAGGTGGAAACCATATTTTCGACAACTGTACCCTGCTGGCAATGGAAGCAATCCATCTATGCACAACACCATTTCCCATATGTTGGGGTGTCATTTTATCATTGGCAGTTATCTAGAGGTTCACATTGCCAGGTGGTTAGCCCTGCCACGACTGTTTTTCTATACAACACACTCTCACACTTATGGCCAATTTAGAGTATCAGATCCACTTACTGCATTTCTTCTATAATGTGGGAAGAAACCCACCTGAATACAGGAAGAACATACAAATTCTGCACAGAAGGCACCCCAGGCAAGAAACAAACCACAGAACCTCTTGTTGTGAAGTGACAATGCTATTCCCTGTGCTACTGTGCTGGCAATGGAATATCATCACATTAAATGGAAAATGAGAATAATGTTACTGGCCAGTGTCCAAGATATGCATGTGTGCAATACCATATGCATACATATGAACACCACATACAGATGTATTTTGAAAGAACGCATGGCAAACAGTTGTTAATCAAAAGACAACTAAATGCATGTAAGGAACTCAGAGATGTCCTGAATATAATAGCTTTTGAACAGTACAGGAAGGTAACATTGTGCAGCTGGGATCATTGGATCGTAGGATCATAGGCTCATAGGAGATTACTAAGTTATCAACCTGGAGGTCATTTTAAGCCTAGCCATTTCATTTCAATGTAATACCATAGAAATGGTAGTCAATACCCAAGAATGCATTTAGTGATGACTGCCCATGTCTAGGATGATTGTGGGCTCTATCCCTGGTAAAAATTTACTGTGACCCATCCACTTGTCCTGGTTCATGTTGAACAGTGTCATAGAGGTACTCTGTTTCACATGAATCGGTTGCCTGTTCCAAAGATGTGGCAGTCGCTGCGAGATAAATCTGTCCCTTCAGCATGTCTTATTTAAGTCGCAGGCCATATTTAGGTCCCTGGAATAGTTATCCCTAGTCCCGTTTGATTTATGGATATGCAGTAGGTTCATTAGGTCTGGGTCTTGGATTACTCTGTAGACCAGGCATAAGTCTCCCCTAAGATGTTTATCCGATATGGAATACAGTGACAGAGACTTTAGTTGGTCTGTGTAAGGCACATGCTGGAGCCTCTTGATCTTCTTTGTTAGAAACTTGGAGGTATCACTAATTGCTGCAGGTGCTTAATACAGTACATGCCAAATGGGGCATTATACTCAATTATTGGCTGGATAAGTACTGAGTATAGGGGGTTATAACTTCTTTTGCTCTCGAGGAGATGCCTTTACTAATCAAGTGTGCTACATGGAAAGCTTTCCTTACTACATTAGACACATGGTGGCTGAAGTTAAGGTCACAGTCAACTTGTGATCCCAGGTCCCATACCACTTCATGGGGTACTTAGGGTATTGCTGCTGATTTGATATTGTGAGGAAAATTGTTTGTACTGAAGGGAATGATGATGCATTTCTTTGCATTCAGTTTGAGACCGTGACTAATATAACAGTTGTTGGTCTGCGTGAGACCCTCCTGAAGTATACTGACATCCTTTGGGGATTCAATGCTTGCACCTAGTTTGCAGTTGTCTGCAAACTTGGTCAGCTACAACCCCTTAGTTTTGACTTGAACTGCTGAGAAGTATATACCAAACAGAAGGGGGCCCAGCACTGACTCTTGTGGCACCCCACTGGTAACAGGTCTTCTGGTTGATGTGGAGTCACCCACTTTGATAGTGTGTGTCTGGTTTGTGAGTCAGTTGGCTACCCATCTTAAAAAGAATAGGGTTTACATTCAGTTTGCTAAGTTTTTCGGTAATGCCTGAATATGGGATTGTGTCAAAAGCCTTTGGTAGGTCAAGGTATGCTGTGTGCACAGATTTGCCCTCGTCAATGGTCTTGGTCACATTTTCAAAGAAATCCGCCAGATTTATCAGGCAGGATCTGCCCTTCACAAAGTTGAACTGGGTAAGATCCAGGGTTTGGAGGTCACCTATGTCTTTATCTATAAGGTTCATAATGATACGTTCCATGGTGTTACAGATGATGCTGGTCAGGCTTATGGGTCTGTAATTCCCCGGGTCTGTTGTTAGGCCACCTGTGTGGAGTGGAATAACTGTTGCTATTCTCCATTCCACAGGAAATAAGCCTGTGGCTAGGCTATGATTGAAAAGGGTACTTTGTGGTGAGGCTAATCCATGTTTTAGTCTATTTATAAGACAGCCTGGGATGTCGTCTGGTCCCATAGAGGCTGTGTTTTTTGGCTTCAACAAGGATTTGAAGGCCTGCTCTTCAGATATATAGGGTGGGTGGGACATTTAGGAGAAGGTTTGTTGTAAGTTAGGAGGGGATAAGGGAGTGAAGTTTTCATCAAATCTTTCTGCTAGCAGGTTTGCTATCTCTGTGGGTCAGTGTGTGTGATAGGGTACCTATCAAAACATCGACAACTTAAAATAACGAAACTGACTCCACCAACAACTGAATTAACCGACAGCGCAAAAACGGACGTTTACAAGGTAAGGGGTGTAAATTCGCTACTCAAGCCTACCATGGTTTAGGAAGGGTGGCAGTGTCATGCAACCATGGTAGGCATGAGTAGCGGAGTTACACCCCTTACCTTGTAAACGTCCGTTTTTGCGCTGTCGGTTAATTCAGTTGTCGGTGGAGTCAGTTTCGTTATTTTAAGTTGTCGATGTTTTGATAGGTACCTGTGTGATATCATTGGCCACTAGTTCTGCACATGCTTGGGTCCTACACTTTAGGTTACATATGTTGCTGTAAAAAGCCTTATGGTTATCTTTGGATGTACTTGCTAAGTTTCTTTCAAAGGAACCGTTGGAGGATTTGACAAGTTGTCTTATTTGCTTATTGAGTATGAGTAGGGTGCTTTTACATTGTTGAGGCCTTGCCTTTTTTTCTTGGACAGTAACCGTTTGCATTTATTGTAAAGTTTTTTGATGCTGGATGTCTACCATGGCAGCTTGTTTTTACGTGGGGCTCTGGCTTTAATTTTTTCTGGTACAGCCAAGTTTATACACTTCTGAAAGTCATTGTACAGGGCTTTAATGTAAGCTTTGGCCATAGTTACCACTTCCAACTTTGGATGGGGCTAGGAATGTATTTATACCTTCACCTAGGAGGGTATCGTTTGCCTTATTGAAATTTTTTAGTCTGATGCCACCCTTTGTGAGTTCTGGTGTTAGTGCTAGCTTGAAGGTGACTGACTCATGATCAGTTTAAACTGATGAGGTTCAGACAGTTGTGGCAGTGCATCTGTCTGACATGTTGGTGAGGACCATTCCAGAATGTTTGTCCCTCTTGTCTGGGTATGGACAATTTGTTCCAGGGCATTTGAATTAACAAAGTCAATTAACTTGTGTGCTAGCAAGTTATGGCTAGTGTAGGTTTTCCAGTTAATGGTGGGATAATTGAAATCCCCACTAACCAGTGTGTTCGGTAAAATTTGGATTGTCTCCAGTTTGGTCAAGTAGGTTTCATGGGTGTTGTGGCCCATGGAGGGGGATCTATAACTTGCTATGACCTGAATGGGGGTCTTACCCACTGTAACCTGGACCTGGAGTAACTCCATAGAATTGTCCACTCTAACTAGACAGGAGGTGAATTTATCTCTAATATAAATTGAAACACTGCTTGCTTTGGTTTTCACACATTCATTTTATGGTCTGTAGGTGTGAAAAGCATTGTAATCTTGCAAGGCCAGAGTACTTTCTGAGGCTGTGAACCAGGTTTCTGTGATAAAAGTGCTTCCAGTGAGTGCAATTTTTGATTTTAGCTGCTAGCATTTAGCGGCATGACCTTATTTTGTTCTGATTGCTCAATGTCACATTGGTAATGTCATTTTTGAGACCTTGCCTAAAAAAGGCACTATGGGGGAGGTAAGAGCCTTTGCCAGTAGCTGAAAGCCTCGAGGTGCTAGGTGAAAACTGTCTCTAGCAAAGCAGTGAGATTTGTCGACCATGGCTTCCCAGGCTGACAAGAACTGGATCCCCTTTGAATGACACCAAAAACTGAGACAATTATTGAAATCAATTTTTTTTATTTATACCATGGCATCATTCTAGTTGAGAGTAGTATGCTGCTCAAGGCTAGGGACATGCCTACCTGGGACATATACTCAGAGAGCTCAACCATGTCTCTCTTCATATAGTCTAGTGTGGGATAAGCAGCATTAGGCATACAGCTTGATTTAGTCTGTTACTAGCGTGAGACATAGCTGCTGCGGTGGTGGTGCTGCGGTAGCATTGTCGCCTCCCAGTAAGACGTTGTCCTGTTCGATTCTCAGCTAAAGCGTCTTCTGTGTGGAGACGTGCGTGAATGGGCGCACCTTTGTTGAAGGTTGTATGTCAGGGCTGGCAACTCGGTATGTAAAAATCTACTGCCAATCATTAGCGGACCGGAGTTCCACTGTGGTGACCCCTAACCGGGAAAAGCCGAAAGATACAACAACAACAACTAGTGTGAGACATAAATATGATGATACACCACAGTAATTTAATAAACATTTTCACTTGTACATACTATTATGAGATGTGAGGAAGCTGTATATGGGTTGTTCACATGAATATGCAATGATACTTATTGACTTTGCATGGGCATCATTTAAACAAGAGCTGCAGTAGTGAGACGTTATGGCACTGAAATATATAAGTACTTGTACTACAATCACCACCCAGCATACCGCACAATTATGCTGACACTGGCACAACCAGGGCTAACCTTCAAATACAAACAGATGAATCGGAACACTAACCTTACATAATGAATGTGAATCATATACCAGGATATGGAGTATCAACAACTGCCCCTTGTACTATGGACTAATGAGTGTAGGGTCACAATCAAGGTATTGCAAGGTTTACAGTTATTTTAATTGTACAGTTAGAGAAAGTGTGCAGAATAAGTGTATACACACAACTCACAGGCAGGGTGCCACACTCATGGATGTTTCCTGCTCTACATAGTCATGCAAGCTAACTGTAAAATCAGTAACTCAGTCACATGGTCCTTGCATGGTGCACAGGAGCAACATATGCAGGTATAACAAGCACACAAGTAGGTGGCTGGACACCAGATGTCTGTTACTTATGGCTGTCTCTCACAGTTGGCATTGCATGCAGGTCTGCCATATATAAGTGAGCTGGGACTGCTGATTCCAGTCTCACCACTCTCATTTACATACAGCATTTCATGCCATCATATGTCATCTTCTTGTATGGGGGTTGCAGTTGGCACCGATGCTATTTTCTACTTCCGTAATAAAACATATGGCAGACCTGAATAATGTTGTTAATCCACATCTTCTATTCTGTGCTACATTAGGTCCTGAATAGCATAGTTATATCAAATCTTTCATGGTAAACATGTCAGGTCATGAATAAGATTACTGTAAAAGCAAGCACAGCTCCTGATATTACATGTGATTCAGACATCAATAAGGACAAGTCAGACTGGAAAAACTTCTGTAATAAAGCTTTCATAATTTGTTTCAATGAATATGAGCCTCAGAAAGGCAGACACAGTCTCTCATTTTACACTTGATACAAAACAAGCTAATAAAATGTGTCAATAGCCTCATAAAAGCAAGTATTTTCAATGATCAAACTGTAACCCACTCTATAAACCACTCTATTAAATAGATCTGATAAAGCTAAGGCAAAAGTGCTTTTTTTTAATTTAGTTTTATAGTGGTAGCTCATGGTGCATTGTCATGTTTTGTTTGTTTAAATTAAAAATAATAAAAATTTTAACCAAGAATGAGGTTATGCAGGCTGCTGAGCTGGTAACCTATCATAGGTCTTTCAGGAATATTCAAAAAGGGGGATTAACATCTAAGCTTTGGGATTAGCTCCTTGATTTTCCATCTCCCATATTTTCTTTCAGTCAGCTCACCAGGACCCTCCCAATATTGTCTGTAACTGGCTTTAAATAGCTGACCTGTTGGATGTACTATATTAGAACAAAATCACTCGTCCGTCTACCTAGTTAACAGAATAAACTGCATGAAACTTTGACAAGCCATATTTATTCCTCCTACAGGGAAAGCATCAAACAGAGAGAGAGAGAGAGAGAGAGAGAGAGATTAGAGAGAGAAAGTCTCTTAGATCTGTTAGCTAAGGTGATTTTATTTGGACTAATCCTTTGTTCTCTGCATCTTTCAAACTGTTGGATATGTTACTTCCCGAATAACGTAGATAACATAGGTACATTATACCTTTTAACTGTTAAGTCCTGAATAATATTATTGCTCCACATTTTCTAAGGTACAGCATTTTAGGACCTGAAAAACTTTGTTGCACCACATCTATCATGTTACATAGCATGGTACAGGTCCACCCCTATATAACATTGTTACTCTACATCTTTCATGGCATGGTATGGATTCAGCCCTAAATAATATTCTTACTCCACATCTTTCATGTCATGGTATGGGTTCTGTCCTAAATAACATTGTTACTCCACATTTTCCATGGCATTGAATGGGATCAGCCCTAAATAGCATTGTTACTTCACATCTATCATGGTACAGTGACATTAAGCCCGGAATAACATTGTTACTCCAAATCTTTCATAGCATGGTACAGGTTCAGGTCAGCACTAAATAACATGATTATTCCACATTTTCCATGGCATGGTGTGGGTTCATCCCTAAATAACATTGTTATTTAACATCTTTCATGTCATGATATGGGTTTAGTCCTAAATAGCATTGTTACTCCACATTTTCCATGGCATTGAATGGGATCAGCCCTAAATAGCATTGTTACTCTACATCTTTCATGACATGGTAGGGGTTTATCCCTAAACAGCATTGTTACTCCACATCTTTCATGGCATGGTACAGGTTCAGCCCTTCATAACATTGGTATTCCACATCTTTCATGACATGGTTCAACTTCATCCCTAAATAACATTGTTACTCCACATCTTTCATGGTACAGCATATATTTCATGATTAAGATGGTTATTCCAGAACTTTCATGGTAAAATATGCATTAGGTCCTGAATAACATTGTTACTCCATAACTTCTATGACACGAGACATGTTTGGTCATAATAATATTGTTACTGCATATCTTCCATATTGTAGCATGAAGTAGATCATGCATAGGACACTTAATTCTCATGTTCTATATTACAACAAATTATATCCTGGATAACATTGCTGTTTCACAGTTTTTATGGTACATATATAAGGTAATAAATGATATTTTCACTCCACATCTTCCATGGTGGGCCCCGAATAACATTGTCACCCCCACATTTTCCATGGGACACTATGTTATACCCCGGACAACATTCTTACTAGTCTTGAATGACACAGCATGTTAGGCCATGAATAATATTGTTACTCCACAAAAAATAAGAAGCAATTTTGGGAGTTACTGCCAACCACACTATGTACTTCAGTGAGCAATCAACATGCTTCCTCTTGTGCTAAGAGTGCAACCAGTTTGACATGTCTCCTTTTGTTAAATATCATCCCATCATATCTGTGTACCAGGTCAGAATTGCATTCCTAATCTAGTACATAGCAGACATTTATTAATCCTGTGGCATGTCACTTTGCACTAGGTGGATATCATTGCTGAAAAACAATAATTTTCATTAAAGGTTTTGGTCATCTTTGATGAACTACTTGTAAGCATGACAATTTTTATGCAGTATTCATATTGACATTAATACTGTTTTTCAATTTTAACTAGGAATCTGAATGCTTATAAATGTGAAAGTTTATGCAGATTGTTATGACAATACTGGTTTAATATAGAGGTTTTATTTATTTATTTCTTAAATCTAACACTAGCAATTCACCTTATTAAGTGACTGATTGTTTTCCCCATATAGGATGAGTAGAATGTAGATTAAAAAAAATAGATTAAGGTAACCTGACATGATCACTGCAGAGGACATTTAGCAAGGATGGTATATACAACAGGGCAAATCCGTATATTGTGAAGATGTGGCAAAAGAGTTGCTTAAATATGAATATAATGTCAGCATAGCTCTCAGCAAATTGGGATACATAGCAACAAGCTCATGGACAACAGTGGGCAAATGAATGTACAGTCATGAACAATATCAGGATAATGCCACCATTAATCTGTGCCAGTGACATAAAATATGTGATTGTGAGTTATTAACCTGTTCTGCATGTACACACGCATACCACGTTTAATGATTTATCAGGAATCTATAAGGGAAATGAAGCACACATTCTTCAAAAATGACCACTTTGGGAGGTGTTAAGAGGGACAATGCCACAGCTCTATTTTAAATTGGGAGCAATCCTAGGTAATTAAGAGGTTTGCTTGACACACATATGCCACAATCCACACTTGAATTAATGCAACCCATGCCATCAATGTTGTCAATGAGCTATGTATTTACTGGGTGCATTAAAGCAAGATGTATCACAAATGCATCTTGTAAAACACCTTGAAGGGAAGTCTGCACTGTCAATTCCTAATGGTTATGCATCACAAAGAATATGTATGTATGAACAAAAAGATGTGTGGAAGCACACTGTGGCAAATGTGATAGACTTGAGTAAATTGTCCCTGGACGATGAGTGATGAGATACATGTAAAAGGGTACATTGTACTCAATTATTGGTTTGACGAGGACTGAGACCAATGGGACTACAATGCCCTTTGATATAAATGGCCTGTCCATACTCAGGGTATGTGCTACATACAAAGAATTTGTCACCACTGTGGTATCATGCTGGTGGAAGTTCTGCTTATTATTTACCTGAGTACCCAGGTCACGTACAATTTGATTTGTTGAAAGGGGTGTGCTGTCTATATTGCAATTAGTTTGTATATTTGCTTTCAAAAGGAAATAATCATCCTTTTTGTTTATATAGTGTGTCTCCATGGCTCTGTAAACAATCATTTCTGTGTATTAATAATTTATGCAGTGTATCAGTAGCATTCTTGGATTCAATGATTGCCCGAAATTTGCAGTCATCCACAAAGCTGGTTAGACAGATGATGTTAAAGTTTGTCTTGACTTGTGAGACTTAAATACTGAACAGGAAAGAACCTAGTACAGATCCCTGAGGCATGGACCTGGTCACTGAACTCTACCTAGAGGTGACTTCACACACTTCGACATTATGTGTCCTGTATGTGATTTATTTGTGTAAACAACTGGTGACATAGGTGTTTATGCCCACTTGAGACAGTTTCTCCGTAATACCAGATTGTGGATTTGTGTCAAATGTCTTGGCTACGTCAGGTTATGTGAGATGACAGTCTTTTCCTCATGCACGCCCTTAGTGACCTTCTTGAAGACTTCAACCAGATTTAACAAACACGATGTAACCTTAAGAAATCAAACATGGGTTTGCTACACTACTGGGAGATTACTCGTGTTTTTTTGCTAAAGTACATGCTGAGTCATTGGTCTGCCTCATAGATGAGGATAGTTAGTATTATGGGTCTTTAAGTCTCTGCATCAGATGATGGTCCCCCCTTGTTCAGACAGATGACTCTTGCTGTACATCCTTCTGCAAGAATATATCCTCTTTGGTGGCAATGTTTAAGTAGGGACTGTGTCTGCTAGGTCAGGTTGTAAATCATGGTATAGGCAACTTTGGATGTTGTAAAGGATCATTTGTCCTATGTTTTTAGCCTTAGAGAGTGCACAGATAAGCTGATTTCCTGACAAGATAAGCTGAATAATGTTTGCATGCATACTTTGGCTGATGGCCAGTGGTGAAGAGGGGGGGTGAACTGTGAGAAAATTTTCAGCTAGCAGAGTGTCTGTTTTCTCCAGCTGAGTATAGCTGTTGTCATCCAAAAAGAGCTATGTGCTTAGTTGTGTATTCCCCTTAACATTTCACACCTATTTACACAGATGATTTGTGACAACTCCTCCAAATACATCTTTGGTTATGCATCACAGGCCACACAATGGTACTGTTCACACACTCATACAACTCTGCCAGTATCATGTAATTATATCAACTGCACAACATATGCCTGTATATTTTTCATTGGAGATCTGTGCTTCAGCAGCCTGATAACATATCAGGACACATTATAAATGAGCTTGTTGTGGCTCATGCAGAACATTTACTGACACAAATGCTGACAGTCACACAATGGTGCTGATGATCACCTCAATAATCCTTGGGAATAGCAACACAATTGCACATAAAATGAACTCCACAAGGCTGTAATTGGATCAAAACATGTGATATGTTTTGTATATATCACATTACCACGTGGATGAAACAAGACTTATGTGCCCATGTAATCAATATGAACTTATATTTATGTATGTCACAGAGTATTTAATGATGGTAGGTATAAACATGCACACCTATGCCATACTGCAAGTCACACTGTGATGGCTGATTCAGAACCGCATAGAATGTTGATCTGATCCATTACAAAAAACACTTGCCTTACTACACCAGCAATATATGTGAAGTATAATGTTTGTTAATGTTAATTTAATACAATTTAATTATTTTTTCATAAATATCACAATTGATGATTCAATAAAAGTGTTTAAAAATATGCATAGTATCATTCCATGTCAACAGTCCTCGGGAGGCATATTACTATAGCTGTTATGGCAGGAACATGTCATGAAATTATAGCAGTGGCCACCAATATATTACAACAGTTTGTAATACCCTATTGTAGGCCTACTGAACATACACACCTCAACAAATGTTGATGACAGCAACATTGGCATGTGAAATGTTCATAGGGTCATAGGACATTACTAAGGAAACAGCCAACATCACATCAAATCCTAGACATTATTATACCATTTAAGCCAAACTCCCTGTAGCTATATGCTGAAAGATAGTAAGGCTATGTGCATATGTGTGAGTATTAGATTGCATTACACACTGCCTCTCTCTATATGTGACATGTGTACCATCCCATGACAGAATTAGCAATCACACATCCAGTGGTCTGAAGATGGTTTGCAGAAGCTCATGGAAGGAGCTGTTTCATGGTGTGTGTATGCATCATTGACATAAGGACATCCTCCAGTCTTCTAAAGGAAGGATGTCATGTGGCCAGAGGGAAAAAGGGGAAGTTATATGCATGGGACTATGTAAAAGGTTCTTCTAAATGGTAGTGAAATGAAAAGCGAATCAAATAATCATGCAATGATCATAATGTACCACCAACCACACACTCAGCAGTAGACTGGGTCTGATATGAACATTACACCAGTATCGGTATGGCAGATGAATTCCATAAAATGTAACAATAGTACCACCACATACGCCCGACTTAGAGTATGATAGCATAACTGCATGCTGAGAAGAACATGTTGGGATGAATATCAGGCATGGATGTGAACTCACAGCTGAGATGGTGTAGTAGTACATTCCTCTGACTATAGTGTTCAGGGTCATGAGTTTGACACTTGAGACTGCTGTTTTACCTATACCCAGAGACTGCCCATGCTACGGAATAGACATCCCATACATGTCAAACAGAGGACCTCACTGCCTCTCTTGAAAAGAAATCTTGATGAGTGGATGGGAAATAGAAAATTCACCCCAGGGATCACTCCAGTGACTATTTGACAGAGGCACTAGGAACTAAGGTCAGCTGGCACGATGCCAGAGTAATCCTATGGCCTAGGCTTGTAAAGGCTCCAGGGCCATTAGCCTAGTACACACCTATGAACCTATATCAATATAAAATTGTTTAATAAATATTATTTGAATGTATACACACTCAAGTTGCCTGCTCTCAAATAAGAAGCTGTACATATATAGTTACAGAAGCACTACTTATAGAACACAGTGCTTAACATTTCTGCCACAGCACACGTTTGACTTGAATAATGTCAGAGTGCACTTAGTACAAAATGACATTATCAGTGTATGTTATAAAAGATGTTCGGGAGAGTGTCTGACATAGCTGCGGACTCACATGTTGTTCTAAAATTGTCATAATACTAATTTTTTAATGAACACACACACACACACACACACACATGCATGCATACACACACACACACACACACACACACACACACACACACACACACACACACACACACACACACACACACACACACCATCACTAGTTGACCACAGTGAGACTAGAACCCTTAACTAATTATCTACAGAAAACAATACTTAATGAGAGCACTATAGCATGTCTACCTATTATAGTGTCAGACAACACTTTATAGCTGATGACATCAGCAGTGTATGTTTGTGAGATGTTGGGAGACCTGGCTGTGTAGGCATGTACGGCTGTCAAAATATTTGTTTTGCATAGGCCTGGATTACTGACAATAAGATATAGACTTATGCTCTTCTGACTACACACACACACACACACACACACACACACACACACACACACACACACACACACACACACACACACACACACACACACACACACACACACACACACACACACACACACACGCACGTTGAATGCAGTGAGATTAAAAACCCTACAAAATTAGTTATGCAAGCTAGAGAAGTGGGTATTTAACACAAATGCCATGGCACAAGTGTGACTTTTATACTGTTTCTGGACAATTTATAGTGGACAACATCCTCATTGTATGTTTATGCAAAGGTGCTGTGAGGCCTATATGAAATGGCTGTGTAGAAATGTATGATTGTCAAAATATTTGTTTTGTATGGGCCTGGATTGCTGACAGTAGGATACAAACTCATGCTTTTCTGACTAGACACACACACACACACACACACACACACACACACACACACACACACACACACACACACACACACTGCAGTGACATTACAACACCTAGTTATCTAGTTACACAAGATAGAGAACTCAGTACTTAATGCAAGTGTTACAGTACAAGTCTGACTATTATACTGCTGCTGGAGAATTTGTGGATGACATCTTCATTGTATGTTTGTGAAATGATTTATGGAGGTCTGTAGGACATGGCTGTGTATCCAGGCACAAATGAAAAAATATTTTTTTCCTGCATTGGACTGGATTGATGACAGTAAGATACAGACTCATGTCCTTCTGACTCTGCACACACACTTACAAATACATAGAGACACACACAATATATCGATGTTATGATAAGTTAACCCACATGCAAGTATTTTGTTCCCATCCATAGAACACACTAGATAATAGTTGCACCATCCCTGAAATATGCTTTTCCTTGTTATATTGGTTTATATAGTTGATGCTATCATCATTATATGATGTTGGTAACATATCCTGTTATGAGAGTGGTGTGCAAAGTGTAGACTTGTTATTTTCTGTTGCTTTTCCAATGTGCAGGTATATTTTAAAAGAAGACTTCTCAACCTAGATGCAAAAGCTGTCAGAAATGCATGTAGCAGAACTGAGACATATGCAACTGTTTCCCGATATGTTGTGTATATTACACATTTACTATCACACACAGACTCACACATGTTTGGTGATCAGCATACATGCAATTGTATGTGTACATGTGATCATATCTGTGATTAATTGATGTCCAGATTAATACATGAATAAAACAATCTTAATATGTCTGCTGTCAGTGTAAAGCTTTAGATGATGTTACAATACAGTTGTACTATTTATTTCTGTAGTGTAGTTGATATCTGGGAACTAGTATTGACATTTCCATTTTCAAGTGCATGGGTGCAGGGCACATGTGTTTGTCTGAGTAAATATGTGTTCCTTCAGTAACAAGTGCCTTCCTTTTGGTTGTGGTTTTACATTGATTATTATGGGATGAGGAATAACTGCACAATAAACATATTAATTCATGCCAACTAGCCAAATCCATAGCACATCTCTGAGCAGCTGGTTTGTGCAATTAATGGCAAAGTGTTTGTACATGCAAGATTTACATTTCATGATTACTACTTAAACTTAAGAAGTACTTATGCATATTGCTATTGTAGAAATAGATGAAAGATGCTATGGTGTTCATAATGTATTTTATATTATAAATGTGACACAAATGTTATGACATTAAGGACTATTAGTACTGCTTTCCCAGTTTGCTTAGAACTAAGTGACAAGCGAACGTGAGTCACTGCTTCACTGAAAAAAAATAATAGTTCTATTGATTCACTTTCTTCTGCACAAATAACCTAAGTGGGGAGGCATGGCAGTCAGCACTTTGGATAGTGCTGAGTGTAAGAAAAACACCTGATACATAGCTGCCTCTGTGGCAGCAGGAGTGACAGCTGTGTTTTTTTTTTTTTAGCACAAATGATACAAGGTTTGAACCCAGCTCAATCCAATTTTTACACGTGTTCAGGATGGCATTAAAGAATTACATTTGATAATTTGTGCAACAGTGCAAGGAAATGACTACAGTAAAATACTGTATAAAAGTGAACACTGCTCAATTGAATTATGCCAACAGCACAAATATGGTTGGCATTTTTATACATTCTTTAGGATGAATAAATATGATTGGAAATATTTAATATTAGTGTCAGTATTCTTCTTTAATTGCCTGTTTTTTAGCAGCATTATGCATTGGTCACTGCAACATGTCATAGGGCAATGAAGAGCCTTTCACCATTGATTGACATTGGTGCACGAAGCCAAACTCCACTCAAATGCAGAGGCAAAAAGTGAAGGACTTCATTAGAGATTTATTATTTGTGTGTGTGGTGTGTGATTCTGTTTTTTGACCCGATTAAAGGTGCAAAAATAGGGTAGATAGGACAATGGTGAAATGGAGGGAAAGCAGGGGGATGAAAAAAGGGGAAGCAATATAGGAATTTGCAGGAGGGAATTAGAAAAGGACCATATCTAATCACTTCTTCAACAGTACAAAATGAACATGTATAGAATAGTGGATTAATTTGAATTGTCATCTCAATGAAGATACATGAAAACAACAGTCATGTTGTATAGTCAATGTGACCAAATCAAGTGTGTCAAGAAGACATATTTCTGAAGTGGAGAGCTATGTATGGGACAATATTTTTGTGGGACAGGTATCCATGTTTTGTTTTTATTTCACTAAGAATGGGATGTTGGGGAAGGGACATAGGTATGACAGGGTTAGTTAAGTTGGGTAGGTGATGAAGAAGGTGCAGCAGATATACAGGATAAACAAGACAGAAACAGGGATAGTGAGGAACACAAAAAGTTGAGCAACACCATGATTGTTGCTAGGGAGGGGACATCAGAGACCCATCTTCATCAATCATGGGGACAGTGAGAATCTAATCCTCACTCTCAGCACAGTCATTACCATCTCATTCTTCAGCTTGCTTTTGGAGTGTTTGACCTTTTTCCCCCAGTATTCCAGCAAGCATCCTCTCCATCCAGCTGAGTCATGCACCAATGGCACTTTCTACAATGTCACATATCATGTCTGGAATCTCTTGGCAGGTTACAAAATCACCATCTCGACCAATACTCCAGGAGGGTACCACTAAACCAGCAGCCAAGGATAATGCTACCTGATGTTGAGGTCCCAGGTAGTGCATGGGCTGCAGAGGCAGTATTGCAGGTTGCATCCCAGATGTACTGGGCATCGATGTGGCAGCCACTGGAGCAGTGGCAGGCTGAGCCACACTGGTTGGCTTATCTCTCTGTGCTGAAAATCATTTTGTCAGCTGACAGAAATTGATGGCATCAGAATATTGTGACTACACATATAAAATAAAAAAATAGAGATAAGGGGCAGGGTGAGAGACAAAAAAGAAAAGTATTAGAACCATCATATGTCACATACAATAAATTAGTACAATATGAATATGATTTTACTTTTACATTAACTATACTTTTTAAACACTACAAGCTAGGACTGATAATTGTTCCATGTAATCCTTGCCATATTCATACATTGCACATATGCTTTTTTGAAACAATGAAAACTAAGTTAACATCATGCCATTTATGCCAATTTTGTTGTAGTTAGCATTTAACATATTTTTATTATTGTAGCATGTATTCATTACTTGTGGGATTTGAATACACATCTGAATACACTATTACAATTGACTCCTACAATTCCTTTGAGCTACAGAAGGAAGCATGCATGTTTGACATTACATTTAATATATGCATGCTTAATTTGCTACTAATATATAGAACATCAATACTTTTCATACAATAATAATTATTTTGTGCTGCATACATACCTCTTGCTTCTCTTAGCCTTTCTAAATGTTCAGCATATTTCCCTGTTCACTACAATCTCCTAGGCAGCTGTAAAATACAGAATAGAGAAAAAGTTAAGAACAATAGGCATACTAGTCTTACCTATCTCCATATTTGAGAATAATTTAAATTATCTTTATCTGTATACTTACACAGCTGTGGGATATCAGCAGTCCTAAACTCATCCAGCCACTGGTTGACTTGTGCTTGCTGGTGCCTTTTCAGGTCACTGAAGTGGTGCCGGCATTGCTCTCCAGTGCATAGAATGCCAGCCATATTGGAAACAACCTTGGCAAGACAATTCCAAACCTCTGATTTATAATGAGACACAGCATAATGCCTCTGCAATAGCCTACAGCTGTGACACTTTACAAGGAGTCCATTGAGTATTCTGGACTCCTCTACACCCCATTTGTGAGCCTTAAATTGGGCACCTTCCTTTCTTGCTCCTGCCATGTCTGCACAGGTCATACAGCTACAGTTAAAGTGTTTCCTGCCAGTTCGTGGTATGGTGTTTAACATTCTGTTTGCAAAAATGCGCAATGAAGCCAATTGTGTTTGTGAGATGTTAAGCAGAGATCAACAATGCCAAAAAGAGATGAAGGCAGTTTATGAATTATAAATGGTAATTTGACAGTTGGTATTAGTTTATTGGTTAGATGCTGATGTACCTGTTAGATGAGCTAACTTTTCAGACGTATTGTGATGTATAAATTTTATGACTTTACATATTGTTTTTTGGTTGCTTTACACACTAATAAAGGTAATTTGCACATTTTGGGATACAAACTTATATGAAATAGGCAATACATAATCTTCCAAATAGAAGCTTTTACTTCTTTGCCACAGAAAAAGTTCTTGTCAGATATGCTCATTAATAATATAGACACATTTAAGAGTGAGTGGTTAATCATGTATGTGTGTGACCTGACAATGTCCTAGTTTATACATTCATAGGTATATGACTGTCATTGAAATATGAAGTCCAACCCCAGGCAGAAAAGACACTTTTAAGTACAGTAACATAACTGTCAGTGTACCCTTAGTCACACATATAATTCATATGATATCTATTACTACACAGTCATTTCTATATATAATTAAATTTACATTGTTAATTTTAATATAAATTACAGTGGAACAGCATCAGCAAACATTGGAGATTGCTGTATTAGAACCCTGGTTCACATGTAATGTGGTCATGACACCATTTGCTACATTTATTTGCAGACTGCTCTTTGAAACTGAAGGTATGTTTGTTACACATGCTGATTAGTTACATATACACATTAAAGTGTTGAGTTATTAACCATGTATGTGTGTGACATGAAAGTGCATAAAACAAATGTTTAAAGAAAAAGGATTGTACTGAACCATAGTTAGACATTTTATATATATATATATATATATATATATATATATATATATATATATATATATATATATATATATATATGTAGTATCATGTGTATGCTCAATCTACCTGCTGTACATAGTTATTTTATGCATAATTATTTTTTACATTGTTATTTTTTATATAAATCACAGTGGACCAGCATTAATAAAAGTTAAAGTTTACTGGATTAGAACCCTGGTTCATCTATATTGTGGCCATTTACTGACACCTGTTATCAAAGAAAGATCTAGGCAGCGAGTTTGTTTTTCACACTCAGTAATGTGTAAGAGTGCTGACCACTATACAATGCCACTTATCCTGTTTGCATGATGGAAAACGACACATATTACAGTGTATGTTTTAAGAAATTGAAAAGATTGCAGGTGTTGTGAAAGTATGCTAACCACTATACCATGCCATTTAGTGTGCTTGCATGATGGAAACCATTAGATGTAACAATGTATCTTTTTGGAAATTGATAATGTCTGCTTATTGCCTGTAGGTGTTGTGGAATTGCAGATGTTATGGGAGCATGCTGACAGCTGCTCAATGCCACTTAGCGTCTTTGTGCAATGGAAGGCAAAAGCTGTAACAATGTATCTTTTCTGAAACTGGCAATGTATGATTGCTGTCTGGGGCATTATGCTGTGATTGTGTGGAGGTGAGCATTGAGCAAATGAGACAGACAAAGCTCAATATCTATTATTCTTGTGAAAAGTATTTTTTACTTTATTAAAAGATAAATGAGGGACTTGAACTTTCATCGACATATCCTATGTGCTGTGTGCTTCATCATTTACCAGGTGTGCTACATACACATATGATTCACAGTTGTAATGTTTGCTGCCCTTATTATAGCAGCAACTTCCACTAATTTTAATATATTTATCTGTTTCACCATATTTGCACTAAGCCTCACATTGCAGAAATATTAATACTAAAAAAATACATGAATAAAAAGGAAACATAAACAACATTTGAAAATGCATTTTAATACACATTACAGAAATTTTTATACAACTCTGGATTTGAATTATTATACCAATGAAACTAACAGACACACTAGGATTGTCTTATCTCTCTTTGCCACAGAAATAACTTTGCAGCAGGAAAGCAAATTATTGTGATATAAGCAAATTGCATTTCCTGCACGCATTAACAAGTCATATACACTTGTACACTCTCAGTTGTTTGTATGTGTTACTTACAGATTTGTTATAATGAGTGATAACACAACCAGTTATGAGTATTGTTTGTAGCAATGCAGCTCTGTTTTCTATTTGTATTTGTTCATTCTTGTATTATCTGTGCTGCATTCCCAGACATGCAACATATAGGGCATTTTGTATCATTGTCCTTTAAATGTATGATAAAAATGACATGACATTAAAAACAGTTTTCAGCAAAGGCAGGAAACGTTGGCTATTAGTGAACAAAAATGAGAACTGTGTGCTGTTAATTTCCATTTAAAAGCTTGCTACAGTTACTTCTACACTTAAGTGCACCTTGGATGACACACACAATGCAGGTGAGGTAGTCTGAATTGCTGTTTTGTCTTCATCTCTCTCACACTAATCATTCAGAGTAGCAATTCATTAGCAACTGTGAGTCAGCAATTCTAACGTGTTCACACCTCATTTGCATGATCACCTTGCTCAGAAGCCTGAAACTACAGTAAAAACGGTAACCATGTAGCAAGGGAACTTGAAGGTGAGGAGACTAGTGTATTTGGCTATTCCTTTTTATTTATCTGCAGATAAGGCTTCTGATCTTTATTTATTTATTTATTTGACATTTATTTACCAGGAAAGTCCAACTGGTTATGAGCCCATTTTCAGTGGAGGCCCAGGGAGAAAAGCTCCACAGTACACATTAAACAGATTAAAAAAAATTGAACAATGGTTACAATATTAAGACAACAAAAAAGTAGTACAATATGTAAAATACAATAAAAGAAAAATAAGCAAAATATAAAGATGAGGGAGGACATGCAGGTGGTTGGTGTAACAGAGCAAGATGCAGAGGACAGGAAGAAATGGAAACAGTTGATCTGCTGTGGCGACCCCTAATGGGAGCAGCCGAAAGAAGAAGAAGAAGAAGAAGATAAAGGCAGGCAATAAAGTTGACCATACATTATACACATGATAGAAGAGAGTTCCTAATGTGCATGTGACATAATGATGCATGAGGAATATATAACAGAATTAGTAATAGGTCATAAAACCATACACTTTTTCTGGCAGGAGAACTAGATAGCAGATGTCAGTCAAATTCTGGGATAGGTAAAGGTTAGTGTGAGAATATGAAGAAAGGACATAAGAATGTTAAGGAATTAAAGAGAGGTGAGGCTAGAAAGTAAGTAAAGCAGGAAGATAAGTAAGATATAGCAAGAGAAAGTCTATTAAGAGTGGGTAAGAAGGGAATAGAAAAGAGTACTAGGATGGCAAGGAGCATGGGCATATCCAGTTATTGGTTAGATGTTCTTTCAGCCTAGACTTGAAGGAATAGTAGTAGGGTATAAGTCTGATTACTTCCGGAATGCTATTCCATGATTTGGCAACAAAATGAATAAACAAAGTGTCCATACAGACTAACCCTGTTAGATCTTTGAGGTTTGTAAATAGATAGTAAATAATTGTGATAGTAGTGTAGGTCATGAGATAGAATATAGTGTTGAAGTAGTGATGTAGTTTGTGAAAATGAGGAGTTGTACAGTCATTTGTTGTTAGTTGACTAAAGGTGAGAAGGTGGGGTAGTTTGAGCCAGTTTAGGACTTGAGAGCAGAGAAACGGTGAGAGTAGTTGGCCTTTTCTGTGGCAAATTTAACTACTTTATTATAACATTGACTTACATTTTGCTTTGAGGGAAGAATGAGCATTGGTTAGGATAGGTGAAGTGTATAGAAGGGAGGGTAAGAAGTGGTAGCAAGTGTTACTATTGTGGAGTTGAAGATGAATTTCTTAGCACTATACCTCATGCATAATTTTTGATTATTTTTTATGATGTCGCTGATATGTAGGTCACACTTAAGATTGTTGTCAATAGTTACACATAACCGTTTTGTATGTGAAACCACATTGATTAAAGTATTGTTCAGAGAGGTAATAGCAAAGTTAGAGGCATCTGGAGAAAATTATTTTGGTAAAAATAGTAGAAGTGTAGTTTTTTGGGTTAAGTAGTAAATTGTTGCTGGTGAGCCAAGACTCAATGGAATTGAATTCTTCTTGTGTTAGACTCTGTAGATGAGAGAGAGTCCTGGCAGAGCATATTAATGTAGAATCATCAGCATATTGAATTAGGGTGGTTTGTTTGGTGGCAGTATTAAGGTGGTTAATAAAAATGTTGAAGAGAAGTGGATCTAGTATTGACCTTGGGGTACCCTAGTACTAACAGGTAAGTAAGGAGAGAAGTTAGAGTTCAGTTTGATAGATTGATATCTGTTAGAGAGATAACTAGTGAACCATTGTAATGATGTTTTGGTTAAGCCCAGAAGAGATAGTTGGGATAACAGTTGGGGGTTTGAGATAGTATCAAAGGCTTTGGAGAGATCTACGAACAGAGAAGCGACAATGTTATCTGAGTCACAAGCTTTGTTGACAGTATCAGTAAAGGATAGTAGAGCAGTGATAGTGCTGTGTGGTAGTCTGAATCCATGTTGGGTGGGTGAGAGAAAATTATTGTCAAGTAGGTATTGAAGAAGTTGTTTATTGATACATTTTTCTTGAATTTTTACAGTAGTGGAAGAATAGCAATTGGCCTACAGTTAGAGATTTCTGTGGAGGTGTCCCCTTTGTGGAGAGGAAGGATGAAGCATTCTTTACCACAGGGAAGGGACATAA
Source organism: Protopterus annectens (assembly GCF_019279795.1). Classification (NCBI taxonomy): domain Eukaryota; kingdom Metazoa; phylum Chordata; order Ceratodontiformes; family Protopteridae; genus Protopterus; species Protopterus annectens. The sequence continues at coordinate 188,260,524 of NC_056750.1, read as the reverse complement.
GACTCCTTGATGGATCTATTAATAATGATTATTGAGACAGGGTAGGCAACTGAGTCAGCAGACATTTTTAGAAATTTGTTAGGAAGATTGTCTGCAGAGGGGGAACATGGCACGTGCTTGCACTGGTTGAAGGGAACGTGTAGAGTGAAAGGTAATAGGAGTCTGAGAGAGGGTAGAGGGAGATGGAGGAAATTTGTTAGTGATGGAAGCTATGATTTCAATGAAGTAAGAGTTAAATTGAGTTGTTATGTCAGGGGTGGTACGAAGACACGATGGTTGGGGGGACAACTGACTTCCTGAGTTTAGGAGTTTTTAATAGTGTGACAGAAGGTTATCGGACTGGATTTTTGTTGATTTTGTGACTTTGCATAGAATTGTTTTTTACTAAATTAACCTTTCTTTACAAGATTATGCAGTGCTTTGAAATGCTATAAATTAGAGAGTCTTATGTTTTAGGTAAGTTGTCCAAGCCTTGTCTCTTTCTTGTGTGAGTGATCTGGTATAGACAGAAAACCAAGGACTGTAACTGGTTATGACTTTATCTTCTGGTGGGAGCTAAACCATCTAAAGTGTTTAGGAATGTAGAATTAAACTGTTCAACTGCATCATTTAGTGGTTAGTATTTAAGGAAGGACCAACTGATGGAGTTTAGTAAATTTATAAAGACCTGCTGGTCAAAGTTGGATAGGGTTTGTACTGTCTTGTAAGTGTGTTCTCTACATAAATGTGAAATAAGTCTAGTTGTACAAATGGGGTGGTGATCACTAATAGAGGCTGGAAGTGTTTTAGATTAAAAGAAACTGTTAGGATGGGAAACCAAAATCCAATGAATTACTGAGTTGTTTTCATCTGTGGAACTGGTAAAGGTTGGGTGAGTAGTTGAGAAATCCAAATAGGTTTATGCCATCTGTTGGAAATTGTAACTTAAGTTTCTGCCAGCCAATGCTGACTTTTTACTGTTTCTAGAGAGACATTTTGTGATGCCCAAGATAGGATACTTTCCAGAGTTTATAAGTTATTGCCAGGGGGTATGTATAAAGCTATAATGCAGAGACTTTTATTATTGATTAATTTAAGGTAGGTGATCAATAGTTTGGCTTTGTCAAAGGAGGATATGGATTGGCTGTGAGGGGTAAGAGAAATAAAAGCAGGCTATATTACTGCAACACCACCTTCTTTTCTTTTAAGTTGGTCAGCTCTGAACATATTAAAGCCTGGAGGAAGTACTTTGCTATCCATTATGCTAGGTTTAAGCCAGGTTTCAGTGATTACTAGTGTATCAGGAGATTGTGCAGTCATCCAAGTATGCAACTCAGAAATTTTGTTGCACATGCTATGTGCATTTACTGAGATAAACTTAAGTATATTTTGTATATCTGGAATATGGGTTCAAGATGTGGATTGTGAGATGTTAGGACCAGGGTTAGGGTGGATGTCACCACACAGCAGGAGGAATTTCAAGACTGTGTAGTAAAGACAGAATTTCATTTTGGTTAAATTATCAGTAAGTGCAATGTTAATCAGGTAAAGCTACATCGGAAACAGTTTGAATTTAAAGAACAGTATATTGTCTGTGTGAAAGAGATGAGCAGTGATGGGTAGGGAGTAGTGATCTGTGTTACTGGTGTAAGAGGTAGTGCATGTAGGAGAGCTTACAACAGGTTGTATAGGGACCAGATATGATGATAGTGAAGAGAAGTAGAAGAGCATTAGTGATAGGAGTGTAAGTAGAGTATTTTTAGATTAGGGATTATTAGAGAGTTAATCAGACAAACTACTAAAGTGGATGATTTGAGGAGAGTAATAAAGTTTGTAGAAATGAAGGAAGGGCAGTAGTATATAGATATGGTGCTAGTGTGATATTAACAGAAATATGTTGAGAGGTGGAGTGTATGGATGAGGAGGGTGGAGGTAACAGAGGAAAGGGATGATGGGGTAGAGCTAGTAGAGGAAGGGGTGTGGTGTGAACAGCCTTAAATGTAGAGGTAGAGGGGTGAGAGGGATTGGGGGCAGGGTTGGGGAGCGAAGTGAGCCCAGTGGGTGAATGACGCAGGATGACACCCCAGAGAACAGGAACCAGCAGATAAGTATTCAGAAAAAAACTATCAGTGAGACTGCAACAAATCTATTTAAGATGCTGGTTATAGCATCAGTTAAGTATTGGGTGAAAAGTAGTAAGGTATATAAGGGTACATTTGCAATTTATAAAGAAAATCAGCTAAAGGGCTTTTGGTACTCCTCCTTAACTAAGCACAGTGGAATCAGGAACTGCTGCAAGTAAAAACTGCTGCAAGTACAATTCCTAAGGAGATTAAGCTGAGAGGGGGATGGCGGCTGTGCACACTACACAGATTTCAAGTATAACAAACACATTATATTAAACACAACTATTAAAGCCAAACAATGTTGCATATTGAAAAGCTGAATAAAGGGAAAAAACATTTATGCACACTTTTTTATGTATAAAGTGTTTTGGAAGATTTGCAGAGAGCTTGCAGGAGAATTTTTTTTTTGTTTGCATCCTGAGTGTTTAAAATCATCCAGGGGGCACCTTGTAGTTTAGAGATGGGGGTAGCAGAATTTCTTATGCATAAAGTGTTAAGTGCTAAGGTATGATTGTATTTTTCTAATACATTTGACATTTGTTAACATGTAACAAAGAAAAATGTTATATACATGCATTAGAAAATGGAACGTGTATCAGTGTGCACTTCTTATAGTTCACTGTTGGTATAGGCATTTTGGGCAGGCAATTTCTTTCTCGGATAGACACTCCCTATTAATTTTCAACACAAGTGTTATTGTTAAAGTGGGTGATCTTACAATTTTCTTATCTTATTTCATGGAAATGTAATGTACTACATTGCAAATGACACAGGGTTTTATACTTCAAAAATGGCCCATACACACCTCCATGTGAGTGCTGGGCACAGTGAAAGGTGACTGGCAATCACATAAAATTGACTTTTCTGTTGAAAATATGTATGCATTTTGTGAGAATTGTGTTGAAAGCATATATAACAATTTAAATATGTGGTATTACTTGGTCTGTACAAACTTTTCATTTGCCTCATTTTTTAGGGGGGCAAGTACCTTGTGTGTGTGTTGCCACAACAAAATTTGTATTTAAAGAGTTTTCCTCTTGAAATTGTGTAGTCATCCTGTTATTTCTGTGGTAAACAATATGTTACTAAAATTATATTCCTTTTCTGGACCAACCATTGGCTTGTGTGTGAATGTGATAGGATGCAACCACATAACCATTAGTTTTAATAACAGAACTGTGTATCTGCAGTGCTTAATGTTGAAAATATATATGTGTATATGATCAGGAATTTAATTATTTGATATTTATGTGTTGTATCATTCTCTGTTTTATGCCACATAGCATTATGGCACCCAAGTATAGAAATCCATGTAAATCCCCTTTCACTAACTCTGAAAAGATTGTAATATTGCAGGCGTTTAGGTGCCATGGCAAATACCATGGGGGGTGCACTAGGACTTATGATCAGGTGCATCATAGGGCCAATGATATGATTTCATCAACTCAGAGGAGAGCAGCTGCGGTTGCCAATGAACAGTTGTCTATGGGGAGGGGAGAGTCTGCTACAGAGCCACCACTGACACCAAATGAAGTGTTCCTGTCCACTGTCAGAGATCCAGGGGGCTCAGTGGAAAGTGCACAACAGCATGTGATTGATGTCGGTGCTGGTGTTTCAGGGAGGACAAGTATGTTCCAGAAGGAGGTTCTAGGTAAGCTAACTTATGTCAAGTTGTGAGATTTTGTTGTACATTAAAATGCATAAAAAGTTAACTAATACTTCATGGTGTTTTTTTTTTTTTGGATGAACCTATTGATAACTTAACATACTTAATGACACAGTTTTGCTCATTACAAATGGGCTCTGAATGGACGTGGCAAACAAGTATCCATTAAAACTATTGTTAACAGACATATAGGGAAAAAAAATTGTATTCACTGTCCTCCTGTGTTATTGCAGTTGTGATGATTACATTCTTACCTAGCTTCATTTCTTCCAGTACCATCCTCCCTACCAAGTGTGGAGTCATATGCATATGGTAAGGCAAACATTTTTATTTGATTATTGATGAAAACATGTTAGGGCGGCCATGGTGGTGCAGTGGTTAGCATTACTACCTCACAGCAAGAGGTTCTCCAGTTCTATCCTTGACTGGGGTGCCGTCTGTGTGGAGCCTGCATGTCTTCCCTGTGGTTGCATGGGTTTCCTCCGGGTGCTCTGGTTTCCTCCCACATCCTAAAGACATGCTGTAGGTGGATTGAACACTCTCTATTGGCCCTAGGCATGAGTGCATGCATGTGTGTGCCTTCTGTGGAAGGTTGGGCGCCAGGCTGGCAACTTGACACTGTAAAACTCCACTGCCAATCATGAGCAGACAGGTGATCCACTGTGGTGACCCCTAACTGGGAAAAGCCAGAAGAAGAAGATGAAAACTTGTCAGATATATAGATTTATCTATATGTGTGAGGTGGGTGTAATGAGTGCTGTCTTTCTTGCTGTACCATCTGTGTTAGTTTGTTATCATATGCATTGTTTTAAACATTTAGTTTAGGTACTAATTTCTTTCATGTGTTTGTTGCTTATTATCACAGGTGATCCTGACAGTGGAAGTGTATGACTCTTACCCCCTGATGTCAGAGTATCGGCAGACTCTGATGATGATGGTGACCAAGCACAGGTGCAGTCCAGGGGTGCTGAAGGTAGTCTTATACTGAGGTTGACATTCAGTTATCCTCTGTATTTCCCTGAGACACAGTCAGTAGGCCTATGCATACCTATTCCACTGAGCCCTCAGGTATTGGACAGGTGGAGGGTGACACACTTGATCAGGGTAGTACGGTTACTGTGGATTCAGTGCAGGTTGACTCCAGCTGTATCTAAAGTATGGGTGAGGTGCCATGCAGGAGGGTTGTTAGGGGTACTTGGCGGAGGCCTGTGGTCTACCCTCCACATGATTCTGGTGTGTTTTTATGTGACACTCAAAATATTTTTAGGGCCATCATGGAGGTGCAGGCACATTCAACTAGGGCATCTGAGGACATGCTTAGGGTTATAAATGTGACACAGGCTGACATGTGTGACTGCCTCCACTGTGTGGTCAATTCAATGGATCAGATGAATGGCATGATGGAATGGGCAGTGTCTGTGATGGAACATCTGCTGGAGGCAGGACAGCATCCACTTGGACGTAGGTCAGTAGCATCATCTGATGTTATCTAATGTGGCTGGGCCCAATCACGGTCCCATAGTGGCACTACTTCCACTGCTTAGTTAGTGATTGAGGTGTCCACACCCAGACATGGTAGGTCATGGGGTCATGGTCTTGGGTGTAGTAGTGAGAAGAGCTCATCCAGCAGACATCAGTCATGTTCATGTATCAGCAGCACATCTGACCATGGGCATGGAGATGCCAGTGCAACTCCTGTCAGAGCCAGTTTTCATGGTTAGGGGTGACGATGATGAACTTTTACCTCTACCATGCACAGCTCACAGCTGTCCGACATACCAGGATGTAGAGCTAGCACAGAGCTTGGTTGTATTCTTGCAGACACTCACACACGTTTCACCTTAAGTGCCCATACAGACACATCCACATAATAGTTACATGGGTCATTCATGAGACTTAGAGTTCATTCTGTCTCAGTGGCCATTTGATACTTTATCCAAATGTCTGCTTGCCTGTTTTTCTTATGTAGACACACTCACTACCTTTTATGTCAGCCTTGGCCTCCTGCTCCCCTCCTCAAACCCAACCCTGTGAAAATGATTACAATTGTATCATATCCTTGATTTTCTATCTTTTGGCTTCAGGGATGCATACATCTTTTCTCTGATGCCCAGGGTGCATAACTGACTGAGTGCATATTATATATGTGTTTGTGATTTGCTTTTTAAAATTGTACTGCTGTCTTACATGCTTTTGTAATGTGTGTATCTTTGATGCATGAGGCCTATTAGTTGATTGACATAAGTCATTAGTGTCAGATATTGATGTCATTGCTGTAAAAATCACCCACCTTATTCTTAGTTACATTATTAAGTACCATTATGCAAAGATCCGCTATTCATATGTATTATTAGACATTTATTTACCTATTTCAGGTTCAAGACTTACCTTGATAGTCTGGCAATTACAAGTGTTTTAATTCTGGGATGACTCTTTGTGATACTAGCAGTACAGCCATTACAATGGTAAATATAGGTTGTGAGCTATGCCTGGCATCCATTTTACTGTATATATGTGCATAGTATGACAGTCTTACCCCTTTTAGATAGTGAGTATGAGTGCTATCATTTGCCTCTGGGCAAGATAAAGGGCATATTTTGCACTCCTACATCTACCTACACCAACAGTGACTGGTGGTTCCTGCTCTAGCTCCTCCCATGCATTTGGTTGTAATGACATTGACAGTGCCGGTGGGATCTGTGCCCCTTCTCCTTGGTGATCCTGCTGAAGCAGATGTGTCAGGATCATGCAGACAGTGAAAATTTCAGCAAAGGTACTGAGATCATGCTGCATGGACCCCGCAATCTATCTAGTGCATTGGAACCATGACTTTTGGAACCCCAGAACATGCTGTATAATATTTCTTGTTTGAGCACGTGCCTCATTATAGCATTCTTCTGTGAGTGTGTGTGCATTTGTGATGGGTGTCAACAGCCGCAGCTCAAGTGCATACCCCGCCTACCCCAGTAAATGATCTTGTGGGACATTCTCCCCATGAAAACCTCAGATACAGTTAAGAACTGTGCCAGATAAGGAAGTCATGATAATTGCCTGGGTTACCAGTACACACATTCAGGATGATTCCCTTAGCATTACACATGACCTGGCAGTTAATGGAGAGGAGACCCTTTCTGTTTATGTGCACCCTTTCCTTTTCCCTGGGTGGTGCTTTGATTTGCAGTCTATGGTACCCAACATGTTAAGGAAGTGTGCTACAGGGTAGAAATCCTGCATATTTGTACCTCTGTCCTCAGGTGTATGGGGAAAATGTATGCAGCCACTGGCTTGTTGTAGCATAGCATTCAGGAATTGATGTAGGATCCTTGATGCTGATGCCTGTAACACCCCTAGCATATCCCTTTTGGTCTCTAGAAGGTTTTTATAGTTAATATTCTAAGTGCTACACATACCCTAATCTCCACAGTTATTGGTTCCCTTTGGCTTCCCCGTACACTCAGTTAAGGATGACAGCGGTTGCAGACTTCATGTAATGTGCCTCTATCCACCCTGTAGCTTGATACAATTTCCACCTCATGTAGACTGTGAAAAATTAAACGGGGTCTAAACACTCTTCTCCTTCTTGGCAGAGGCCTATTATTATTAGCAGCAGCAGCAGCATAAACTTGGGCCTGTTGCACATATACATGTATAAGAGCAACAGCAGTCCCTAATGTTGATTCCATGTAGAGTAGTTTCTGTTGCTATATTCCAATAGGTTTGGAATTCACAGGCAAAACCTGCACTGGGTGTGCACAATTGCTTTATAGCTTGTTGAATAACTTCTCCATTTTGGATTAGTCGATAGCATGCAATTCAGCTGCTTATGCAATTATAAGCATGCCATGATGTTTACTGTGTTTCCTTGGCTCTACATGGAGTATAGAGCCACTTACTGAATACAAAATAGCTTGCTACTGTGTGCATGTCACACCATGACGTATACACAATTTTAGCTCACCGGGTAGGCTTTATTGAATCCAGCCCTATAAGTGATGTATAATGTTTGCAACTGAAAATATGTCAATATGGTTTGTTTTCATTTATATAAATGTATGACTGTCCATGTCATAGGTGATAATTTAATAAAGATGTTCCTTGTTTAAAAAAGGGGAACATCTTTCTCAAATCAAGACTAAATGCATGCATAATGATAGATAGATAGATAGATAGATAGATAGATAGATAGATAGATAGATAGATAGATAGATAGATAGATAGATAGACAGATAGATTAGTGCTGGTGTAAAGATTATTCATTTATGTTTCTGGGTTTCCCTCGTGCTTTGAATTTTATTTATTTAATTATTTTGCATTCAATGACTGGGAAAGTTGGATTGGGAATAAGAACTCCTTTTCAGTGGGGGCACAGAGAGGGAAAAGTTCCACATACACAAAACTCAAAGCATTTATATATTTAGAATATACATGACAAATAATTGTGATGGATAGGGTATGGTTAACAATATATACAATAATTGCATGATGATATGTCATTTTTCAGAGTGTAAAGGTTACAGAAACTGATATCTTGACAACAATAGTTTAAAACAGAGTCACTCAGTGTACTTGATAATAATAAAGGAAAAAATGTAATAAATTCTCTGTAGGAATAGATAGGCTCCACGATTCAATAAACTCCGCATAGGCTTCCTGCAGATCCTACATGGAGCTTATGTGTTTGCATGATGGTGCACAGCATGTGGCAGTGTAAAATGCATATTAATGAGGCACAGCATGCCTAAGCTATGTTTCATGGCTCACAACAGTGTTGCTGGCCACAAAATCTCATAAGTTAACACAGACAGCAATTCCATGCAAAGGAGAGCATCTGCAGTGCACAGAAATGATCAGAATGCCACAATGATCACCTGGGCTATACACATAACAGAACCTTGTTAGCTAACATGGATAGCAAACCCATGTAAGGACAAGCATATATGGTGTACGGATTTGTGAGCAATGCCACGATGGTTACCAGGGGTTTTACAAATAGCTGTCATTGCATTTGTGCAACACATCTGCACAGAGGCCAACTTAATGAGAGGACAAATAACCAGTAGTAGGAACATATTTGGCATAGATGTCACATGGACATGTGTTTGAATGTAACACTCATAACCTCTAAGAGTGACAAATGTGGAGAAAGCCATAATAATGGGGGGATAAAGGGTGATTAATAGGAACAGATTTTAAATGTTGCACTGACAAACTTAGAAAAGTTATAGAATATATAGGCTTTACATTAGCATGAACTTTCTGAAGAGCATAAAGTTTGAAACTCAAATGACATGCCAGTGATTTGCTAGGAAAAAATATTATGAGGAAAAGATAACAAATATGAGACAAAAACTGGACATTCTGCACAGAGCAGGAAGGTTGAGAGGTATGCACTTAAATGTATGTAATACTGAGTCACATCAGTCAGGAGATCATCCCAGTGATATGGCAGGAAGCCACATATTTATTAAGGAAAACATCTGGAAATCCTGGTAATATCTGGACAGTGGAAAGGTATAAATGTGAAGTATATGGTCCAAACACAGTACAGAACAGTGTAGCTACAGTGCAGAGTATTGTGATATCCCATTCCTGGCATTCTGTACTGAAGCTGTGTCAAAGATATGTAACAGAACATGGGACTGCCATGTAAAATGTTCACCCAGGGGAAGTGTGTGTATTGAATAGGGACACACAGATGAATTGTAGGAATAAACATAGGGAAACAGTACAGGTGAAAGTCCCGCATGTACAACAGAGGAGGACATGTCAATGGAAGATTGCTGTAGCAGCTACACCAAGCACATATGGGTCTATGTCATTTAATCAACCTTCCATATGTTCAAACACGAGAAGTTCGAACCGGGAAGTTTGAAAATTGAAAATGTCGAAGCCACGGAAATACGAATTCTTTCCCAGGGAAAGAAATTGGTTGGCTGTTTCTGTGGCTTCCACATTTTCTCCACTGTAATGCAAAAGTTACGGATCAGGTTAAGGTAAGTGTGCGAGTGTGACGGATGTTGGGGTTAGGGTGCAGGTAAGGTAAGTGTGCGATAGTGATGGACTTTAGGGTTAGGGTGTGGGTAAGGTAAGTGTGTAATAGTGACGAACTTTAGGGTTAGGGAGCAGGTAAGATAAGTGTGCAATAGTGACAGACTTTAGGGTTAGGGTGCGGGTAAGGTAATTGTGCGATAGTGATGGACTTTAGGGTTAGGGTGCAGGTAAGGTAAGTGTGCGATAGTGATGGACTTTAGGGTTAGGGTGTGGGTAAGGTAATTGTGCGATAGTGATGGACTTTAGGGTTAGGGCTTGGGTTAAGGTTACTGCATAGATAGTTGTGTATGTAAGGTTTAGTGTAGGTTTATTAGGTTTTTGGTGTGCTTGTGTTGTGTGTGTGTTTTTCGGAACAGCAAATGTTTTCCCTGGGAAAAAATTTGCTGTTCTGAGGTTTCGATGTTGCCACATTTCGAACTTCCAAGTTTGAACATATGGTGTTCGAAATTTTGGAAGTTCGATTATATGATATAGACCCGCACATATCTATATGGTACAGAACAGACTGTACAATGCAAATTTGCTGTCTATGACTGTCACACAAGGTGGCATAACAGTGGGAGGATGTCTGTGTGAGATTAGCATCCTTACATGAATAATGCAGAAGACCTCTATCACAGATCTGACATAAAATTGAGGTAGGGTGAGTATTAGGAAGCTGTACAAAATGATATACCTGAATATGAGTGTATCTTAGCAGTGGTCTCCAGAAAGGTGGCCACAGGTAAAGGATTATGGCAAACATTACAATAACCAATCACAATCATGAATCAGAATAATACCATCACTAATGCCATGCCTCTGAAGTAACATATGTGATGTGGAGTGATAACAGATGAGCCTGCAGACACATACTTGACAACTATTATGATACATCCACACTCTATGAGGGTAACCACGCACACTGTCCTGGTACTGTAATGTCTGTAGGAGGTGTTAGGAGAGACAATGCTATACATTTATGTGACAGTATGGTCAATACAGACTACTTGATTTGTGTGCATGGCATATATCTATGGCAGAATCCACATTACCATGAATGATATAAATGCCATTAATGTTATCAAACACCTATGTATGCAGTGTGTGCATAAGCTGAACAGGTAACACACATGCATCTGGTGTAACAACTCTCTTGAGGCCAAGAAGACTGCAACATGGGCCCAGACAATATCCCAAGATGCCGTCTAACTAGTATGAAACATTACCCGTCAAGACTGTGAAGATAGGTGAAGGCTGCCAGCCTAGCTAGATAGAATTTTGTAGACAATTCTGACATTTGTAAATATTAATGCAAGCCACAGGCTTTTTCTCTTAAATGTGAAAAGACTGTATTGGATGTTGAACTGATAAAAATGTAAAACAATGCACGCTGCTGTTAGAAAGCTGATAAGTCAAGCATTTCATGACTATCTTTGATCTCAGGGTTCGGGGCCAAGATGTCTGGATGAAGGAATTCTGGCTATTGTTTTGAGACCAGAGTTAATTGTTAGAATTTGCATGTATAATTTCTTTTATTGCTCTGGCTTCCTGACCAGCTACAAGATCAAAAGGGCTATTAACCTCTGAGTTTCTGTTAGCCTGGGAATCAGAAAGAAATGATGTAATCTGAAATGAATCAGTGGTACCGTGTTACCAATTTAAGGACACAAAGAATGAGGGCATTTAGCATTTGTCTTTAGAACATCCAACTCAACAGCACTCTGCCTGTGTTCTATATTTAAGTTTATTTTAGAACTGTGATTTCTCTTAGATATAGCTAGGAACTAGGAAGATTAGCTTAGTTTTTTTCTGTATTGATGTCAGAACTTTTCTACTGTATTATTTTAAGTATTTATCTGTGATATCTGAACTCTTGACCAGAAGTGTGTAGTAAGAAGTATTGTCTTGTGTTTTTATTATTTATTATTAAATATTTTTAAACATTTCAGCTGTGGCTGTTTTTTGTAGAGATAATTTAAGCTCTAAGAGATACATTGCATGTATTTAGTGATATTGTATAAAGCCACTCCAATAGCCTTGCTGTTCAGTCGCACTTACGGTTTGGATAATAATATTGCACAGTACAATTGGACACCCTTTCATAAGGGGCCTTTTAGTAGCTGATAAATATTCGTGGGTGGTGGCAAGTGGTACTACTGTATAATCTGAGTAAAAGGGGTACAGCTGGAGAACCTGTGCCAGCCTTCCCCAGGAGTGTCTGTGTGGTTGTATATAACTCTTATCTCAAGGTGTGTGTGTGTCATCTACTTGGGCAGGGACATGAAGCACTGGTTGGACAGAGAGGGTGCTGAAAGGGTTTTAGCTTGCCCACTATGCTGAAATCTGGACCCTATAGCTGTCCCAGTGGGGAATCTTATTGGGGATCTGGAGAGAAAGGGAGAAACCAGCCCCAGACTGACTGTGGTCTCTGTGTGCCCTTAAAGGAAATTGTACTTTACTATGGGTGTATTTATTTGTTATCCTTTCCCTATATGGATGCCCTTACTGGTGTTAGTGGTGAGGACTGAGGCTCCATGATTCCTGGGCCAGTGCATGGGCATCACATATTAATTGTTTGGCAGTGGTGGGATATTTACACCACATATTAATTTGCCGGCAAATACTAATTGTCTTGTTGTGGTGTGGGTAGTGTGAACTCCTGTAGCTTGTGTACAGTGATCACTGAAGGTGTTTTTGTACTCTAAATCAGCCATGCAGTGAATACTCAGAGTTCAGATCACAATTGTTTTATTCCTTTTGTTAGCTTAGTTAGTAAGGGAGAGCAGGCAAGCATATCAGCAGAGGAGTACGGCAAGCTGACAAGGAACCAGCTGGCTGAGATGTGCCAGGCCTGGGGGACTGGTGCATGGAAACCTGACTAAGGCAGACATGATTGCAACTGTGGTCACAGCTGCATCAGAAAACAGCAACCAGGAGGACGATCAGACTGGGAGTGGAGATGCACCACACTCAGAGAATGGACAATTCAACCTTTCTGCAGAGGACTTAAAAATCCATCTGGAGCTAAAGAGACTTGATGTGGAGGGCAGGCATTTGGAGATAGAAGCAGCTGAGAGACTGAGGCATCTAGAGAGTGAGGACAATGAGAAACTACGATGTTTGCAGGTTGAGGAGCATGAGAAACTGCTACGCCTGGAAGCTGAGGAAAAGTAAAGGCAGAGACAGCATGAAATGGAGATGCTGACTCTTTGCCAGAGTCATGGAGGTAATGGAAAAGAGAGTAGCTGGACCCCAGAAGTACAAAAGGTCAGTAAATTTCTTCTGCAGTTTACAGAGGGGGATAATTTTGATAGTTTCTTTCATATGTTTGAGAGGGTATGTAAACAGTATGATGTTGACCAAAGGCTCTGGGTACGGTTCTTGACCCCCTTACTCTATGGTAAAGCTGTAACTGTGTTATCTAAACTTGCTGATTGTGAATATTTTGATTATACTACTGCTAAGAACTGTTTGTTAGAATTTTTTAAGATAACACCTAAAACTTATAGGAAAAAGTTTTGTGAGCATAGACGCAAGGCAGATGAAAGTGTGCATGCATATGTTGCTGAACTGAGCACTTATTTTCATAGGTGGGTGAGTGGATGTCAGGTCACCACTTTTGAAGGGCTGGCAGACCATTTGCTGAGGGAACAAGCCCTTAGCACTTTGTCTGAGGACATGAGGATCTGGTTATCTATGTGCTACTTCAGATGAGTTGGGGAAGAAGGGAGACCTATACCTAGCAAGCAGGGCATCCCTGCACAGGAAAGCAACCCCCAGTACTGCCCATGGGTCTAAAGGAACCCATGGTGGGCAGCACAGACTGCCACAACATAATCTGCCAGTAGCAGAGGAATCCACTAGTCCAGATACATGTCCAGGACCTAGGGTTAAATGTTTTGAATACAACCAGTGGGGCCATGTGGCATACAGATGTCCACAGAGGCAAGGCGAGAAACAAAAGGTGAGAGACCCAGTAAGTGGGAAAGATAAAATGCTAATAGTAGGTTGTCTTAAGGCAACAAGGGTACTGAACTATCATCCTGCAGATATCCTGATAGGGAAGGATTTGGATGAGGCAGTGTCATGTGCTTATGCAGTTACACGCAGTCAGGCTAAGATACAAGCATGTGGGTCTGGTAGCCTGGGAGAGACCCAGACAGACTGTATTCTTGCAGCCAGGACTGGTGAGGTGGTTACTTCAGGGAGGGAGCTATTCTGTAGAAGTGAGACTGAATGTGAGCCACAGCTGCTTGTGGGTACTGATGTTCCTTTGGACAGAGTGACTGCAAAGGTAGAGGTGAGTAGTAGTACCCACACTGAGAGTGAGGCACCACTGTTAGCAGATGCCAGACTCCCTGTGGAAGGGGATCTGGGAAGGGTTACAAAGAATGAGATGAGACAGGCTAAGCTCTCAGACCCTACATTGCAAGGCCTGAGACAGGTAGCTAGGGAAGCACCTGATTCTCAAAAGAAGGGGGAATATGTATACTGGGACAAAGGGTTACTGTATAGACAGTGGAGCCCTGAGGGAGGGATAGAAGGTGAAATAATACAGCAGTTGTTAGTGCCTAGAGCCTACCATCTGACACTTCTAGCCATAGCCCATGATATTCCCTTTGCAGGTCATATGGGCATAAAACATACAAAGAAATGCATTATGCAGAACTTTTATTGGCCTGGACTTTCCAGAGATGTAACAGGGTACTGCAGGACCTGTAAGCAGTGCCAAAAGGTAGGCAAGCCAGGACAGAAGGTGAGAGCTCATTTTATGCCTTTGCCTGTGATTGAGGAGCCATTTCAGGGGGTAGTTATGGATATTATGGGGCCTTTGAGTACCCCAAGTTCCACAGGGAAAAAGTATATCCTAGTGGCAGTAGATTTTGCTGCAAGATACCCTGAGGCAGTGGCTTTGTCCTCCATTGAGGCAGAAAAGGTGGCAAATGCTTTGTTAAAGATTTTCAGCAGGGTAGGTTTCCCAAAAGAAATATTGACTGACAAGAGGTGCCAATTTCATGTCAGACCTGCTGGCTGGTCTGTGGAAGTACTGTGGGTTGAAGCACCTGACGACCACCCCCTACCATCCCCAGACTAATGATCTTGTTGAGAGGTTAAACTCTACAATCAAGTCCATGCTATGGCATTTGCAGGCCAGTTTAAGAGGGAGTGAGACAAATATTTGCCCCATCTGGTGTTTGCTTACAGAGAGGTTCCCCAGGAATCCACAGGTTTTTCACCCTTTGAGTTGCTGTATAGGCATAGGGTGAGGGGACCTCTAGATTTAATTTGAGATGAATGGGAAGGTGAGTGTGAATCTCACAAAGAGTCTGTTGTGGCATATCTCCTAAACGTCAGGACAAGGCTCAGGGAACTCATGGACTTAGCCCAGGAAAACCTGGCAGAAGCCCAGCAGCAGGAATGCTCAAGCTTGAGAGTATGCTGTAGGGCAGCAGGTGATGGTTCTTATTCCTGTCAGACACAACAAGCTGCAAGCAGCTTGGGAGGGACCCTACAAGGTGGTAAGAAAGGTAAGTGATGTAAGTACATGGTGGAACTGCTAGGCAGGAGGCAGGGGCACAAATTCTACCATGTTAACATGATGAAACCTTACCATGTTAGGGAGGCCCTTGTGCTGAGCATTTGCAGTGGATTGCAGGAGGAGTCTGAGGGAGATCTGGTGACTGATCTCCTCAGTGAGGCACGGACTTACACCTCAGTGGAAGGGGTGGCAATGTCCCAGCAGCTATCTCCTACCCAGGTTAAAGAAATATGAGCAGTGTTACAGGAGTTTGGGGACATGTTCACTGGGAAACCAGGGTGCACTCACCTGGTGCAGCACCAGATGGATACAGGTTGCCTGAGAGAGTCAAACAGACTCTGATGGAAGAGATACCAGAAATGTTGGAACTAGGGGTAATTCATAGAGTCCAACAGTCCTTGGGCCTCCCCAGTGGTACTGGTGCCAAAGAAGAATGGCAACACCAGGTTCTGTGTGGACTACAGGAAATTAAGTAGTCACACAGAGTCAGATGCTTACCCCATGCCTAGGACAAATGAGGCCCTAGAGCAGTTGGGTGGGGCTAAGTATCTTACAACCATTGATCTTACTAAGGGTTACTGGCAGGTGCCCTTGACTCCCAGTGCTAGACAGAAATCAGCCTTTGTGACTCCTTTTAGCTTGTATGATTTCACAAAGATGCCCTTTGGGACAAAAAATGCCCTAGCGACTTTACAGAGGCTGGTAGATCACATCCTAGCAGGAGCAGGAGTGTTTGCCCTTGCTTATCTAGATGATATTACCATCTACAGCCATTCCTGGTAAGAGCACCTTCAACATGTCGGGGAAGTGCTGGGCAGACTACAGAGGGCAGGGTTAACCATTAAGCTGAGGAAATGTCAGGTGGGTATGGCTGTGGTCTTCAACCTGGGACACAGAGTGGGGAGTGGTATGATCAGGCCAGAACCTGCCAAAGTAGAAGCCATTCAGGCATGGCTTGCACCTGTTACTAAAAAGCAGGTGAGAGCATTCTTAGGGACAGCAGGGTACAACAGAAAGTTCGTCCCCAATTATAGTACCATAGCTGCTCTCCTCACAGACCTGAAAAGGAAAACAGGGCAGATACTGTTGCGTGGACCCCAGCATGTGAGCAGACATTCCAGAAGCTTAAAGAAGCTTTGGGAGGACCCCCTGTGTTAACCAGTCCAGATTACAGCAAAGAATTTGTTGTGCAGGTGGATGCCTTGAACTATGGGGTGGAGGCTGTACTTAGCCAGATTTCTTCAGAGGGAGAAGAGCACCCAGTGGTTTATCTCAGCTGCAGGCTTCAACCCAGGGAGGAATGCTATGCAGCTGTAGAAAAGGAATGTCTAGCCATAGTGTGGGCACTGCAGAAACCTCACCTTTATCTGTATGGAAGAAAATTCACTGTAGTGACAGATCACAAACCCCTAACATGGTTACACAGAGCCAGCCAGAAAAATGCTAAGTTGCTAAGATGGAGCCTAGGGATGCAAGCATATGATATGTCAATGCAGCACCACAGTGGGATTAGCAATGCCAACACAGATAGGCACTCAAGACAGGGAATGTGGTAAGGTATACTCAAATAGACTTAATCTTCTCAATCAACATTTCTCAAGGGTCACTTGAAAAACTAGCTTTAGTTCTCCAGCGGGGAGATGTGTGAAGATAGGTGAAGGCTTCCAGCTTAGCTAGATAGACTTTTGTAGATAATTCTGTCATTTTTAAATATTAATGTAAGCCACAGGCTTGTTCTCTTAAATGTGAAAAAACTGTATTGTATGTTGAACTGAAAAAATATATATAAAAACATTGCACTCTACTGTAAAAAAGCTGATAAGTCAAGCATTTCATGACTATCTTTGATCTCATGGCTCAAAGCCAAGATGTCTGGATGAAGGAATTCTGGCTATTGTTTTGAGACCAGAGTTAATTGCTAAAATTTGCTTGTATGATTTTTTTATTGCTCTGACTTTCTGACCTGCTGCAAAATCAAAAGGGTTATTAACCTCTGGGTTTCTGTTAGCGTGTGAACCAGAAAGAAATTATGTAATCTGAAATGAATCAGTGGTACTGTGTTATCAATTTAAGGACACAAAGAATGAGGGCATTTAGCATTTGTCTTGAAGACATGCAACTCACCAGCACTCTGCCTGTGTTCTATATGTACGTTTATTTTATAACTATGTTTTCTCTTAGATATAGCTAGGAACTAGGAAGATTAGATTATTTTTTTCTTTAGTGATGTCAGAACTTTTCTACTATATTATTTTAAGTATTTATCTGTGATCACTGAACTCTTGTCTAGCAATGTGTAGTAAGAAGTATTGTCTTGTGTTTTTATTGCTTATTATTAAATATTTGTAAACCTTTCAATTGTGGCTGTTTTGTGTAGAGTTAATTTAAGCTCTAAGAGTACATTGCATGTATTTAGTGATATTGTACAAAGCCACTCCAATAGCCTTGCTGTTCAGTCACACTTACCATTTGGATAATAATATTGCACAGTATAATTGGGCACCCTTTCATAAGGGCCTTTTAGTAGCTGATAAATAATAGTCAGCAGTGGCAAGTGGTACTACCTTACAATCTGGGTAAAAGGGGCACAGCTGGAGAATCTGTGCCAGCCTTCCCCAGGAGTGTCTGTGTGGTTGTATATAACTCTTATCTCAAAGTGTGTTTGTGTGTGTGTGTCAGCTACTTGGGCAGGGGCACGAACTACTGGTTGGACAGAGAGGGCACTGGAGGCTTTAGCTTGCCCACTAGGCTGAGATCTGGCCCTATACTTGTGCCAGTGAGGAGTGTTATTGGCAATCTGGAGATAAAGGGAGAAACCAGCCCCAGACTGACTGGGGTCTGTGTGTCCTCTTAAGGGAAATTGCACTTTACTGTGGTAGTATTTATTATTATTTCCCTATATGGATGCCCCTTGCTGGTGTTAGTGGTGAGGATTGAGGCTCCTTGATTGCTGGGCCAGAGCACAGGCATCACACGGACATCTGAAATTTATATTTAACTGTAACCTCCTAACAAGCTTCATGCTTCATGAATGGAGATCAGCAATAGTCATCCCTCTGCACAAAGGTTACACATCCACAGAAACTACAAATCCATAAGTCTCGTTAGTCTTACATGTAAAGTCATGGAAAGAATTATCATGGAAATAATCAATAGTGATATAGCAAACCCCCAGACACTGGACCAAAACCAGCTTGATTTGTTCAAGGACAGGAAATGCCTAATCAACCTGGTGGACTTCTTTGAGAAGATCATCAAAGCAATGGATGAGGGAAAAATGGTTCACACTGCCTACTTTCACCTGGCTAAAACATTTGACAAACTCAGGAGGTTAGGTACAAACCCATAGATCACCCAGTGGATAGTCAACTGCATTGCAGACAGGACCCACAAAGTTAGAATTGGGGAGTCCACCTCTACAAAGAGGTCAGTCACAAGTTAAGTCCCTCAGGGATCTGTCCTTGTATCACTCCTTTTTGGCACTTCTCTGTAGTCAAGGCTAATGTCAGTGGTCTCTGGCTGACTATATTTGCAGATGATTGCAAATTAGGAGCTGTCATAGAATCCCAAACTAATGCAAATGTTCTCCAGGAAGAGCTGACATAGACAAACAACTGGTGTCAGAAACAGAGACTAAAACTAAATGGCAAGGAATGCATAATAGCATCCATCATAATGACAACACACCGCATAGAGTTCACCAAGTAGTTATGGACACATATAGACAGTAATCTAGCCTTTGACCATCATGTGTCTAAAGTAGGAGGAAATCATTGTATGCTTTGAAATTTATAAACAAAGATATGGCTTCTAGGTTAAAGGAACTCATTGTCCCATTGTATTCCACATTCATCAAACCTATCATTGAGTGCAATGCCTCCTTCAGTATGTACTTAATCAGGCATATCCAACAACTGGAATGTCCACAGAGGTGCCTCACTTAAAGAATACAGGGTGCAAGTAAAATGTCTGTTGCCGACTGCCTCAAGGCCCTATTCCTGTATTTTGTCCACTACAGGCTTTTGAGGGGAGACCTATGCCTGGCATACAGGGCATTGTCAGACCCCCCTCTGATGGACCAACTGCATATCTACAAAACAAGCAGCATCAGAATTACCCATTCTAAAGACTTAAACCTTACCTGTGATATAAATGGGACCTACTGGAGAGACAACTATGTGTCCCAGAGACTGCCCCATCTCTAGAACAGGCTCCCCATTCATGTGAAGCAGAGTTTCTCCCTAACCTAATTCAAGTGCAACTTGGACAATTGGATAGGAAACAGGAAATTCATCCCTGGTTTGGCAACTATGTCTCTAATGGATACATGCATCCTGTAAATGGTTCATCTCCCAGGCCCTTGCTTGTAAGTGTTTCATCTCCCAAGCACCTGTGTAGACTTATCAAAGGTATCAGAACTTGTCAGATATTTAGGATGCATGGCTAGGCTTAAAAAGGCCCTTGTGGTTGTTAGACTAGTAAATACCTATGAAACTATTGTTGTTACGCGCTATCAGACAGTCATGTATATTCCCCAGAAAGAATACCTAGATATGGTCTGTGAAGAAAATGAAAAGACTCTCATCTGTGTTAGCATGTCTGGCAGGAGATTTGTGTATATTTTCAGATTAACTTGTACTGCATGCCAGCATGCCTAATTGTGAAAATGTAAATAAGTTTTAAAATGTTGAGTATTTCCCTGCTAATACAAAATGTTTAAAGAATCTATCACTTTTTTGATACATTTCTAATTGTGCATGTAAGAGAGGGGAATTCTAAAATTCAGTGGAGAATCAGCTGAACAGCGAGTGATGTCATTAGAATGTCCCTGTTTGCTAAGTGATTATTTAAACAGCTGATTGACAGGAAAATAATGTTTTTTCAAACAGCTGACTGTTATTTTTAAAATTACACAATTGAGACTGCTGAAGACAGTTGCGACTGCAGTTTGTCAGGTACTGAGCAGTTTTGCCAACTGCTGTGCAGTCAGTGGCCACCCATGAAAGAGACCTCATCAAAAACTGTAAGCCTGCCTTTTTACTTGTTGTTATGTGTTAGATTAGATCAGGGACAGTATTCTTTAGTTAGAGTAGGGAAGCTTCATTATTAAGATAGAGTTTTTCTAGAATAATGGACTCCAATTTCCTGTGATTGAGTCCTGGTGTTCATTGAAAGCTATTGATTTACATTCGTGTAATAATTGTACTTAGTATTAAATGTTTTCCATGTCTTTACATTGTGGCTGGAAATCAGTGTTTTTCTTTAGAGACTAGAGAGTGCTTCTACCTGTTTGATACTTTCCAGGTCACTTTGAAAGCCTGGTTTCTTATGGTCATAGCTATTGTTTATGTTGATATTTAATTTTCATAACTGGACACCCATTTAGAAGGGCATGTAGACACTCTGATTGGTAGCAGCATTACTGTGTTATTTTGGGGAAGGGACACAGCTGGAAATCTGTGTCAGGCTTTCCTAGAAGTCTTTGATGTATGAGGTTTAAATGTACTTTAAGTGTGAGTGTATCTGAGGTCTTAAACTGGAACATTTTACTCTGAAGTGTGTAATAAGAAAATACATTTGGGGTGGACAGATGTATATAGTCAAGTCCCAGAAAAATAGACCATGTTCCTGTTGTGCTCCTAGGGGAAAATTGTGAAATATTATTTCTGTTTAAGTGACAGTTTTATATTGAAGTCAGTAGTGAGGATTGAAGCCCCTTAGTTACTGACCCAGGTTAGTAAGGCATGTGATTTAATTGTTGGCAGTCCTGTGGGTATTGGCCAGATGTCACATTATTGGTGGGAGTGGGGGTGGGTTTTTTAATTGGAGTCCAGTAGCCTGTGGGTAGTTGTTATTAGGGTGTGCACTTGTGACAGCCACAGGGTAAACATTCAGAATTTCAGTCTACCACAGTTTTATTTTTTTAGCTAGATAGTCAGGGGCAGCGGACAAGGATGTCAGCAGAAGATTTTAGCAAGATCCAGTTGGCTAAGGAGTGTGAAGCCAGAGGATTGGTGCATACCAACCTGACTAAGGAAGCAATGATTTCAGCCTTGGTTGCAGCCACAGCTCAGACCAGCTGTTCAGAGGATATCTAGTTTGGAATTGGTGATGTGCAGCCTGCTGAGATGAGACAGTCCACATTTTCTTCAGATCACCTGAAAATCCATCTGGAGTTAAGGAGATTAGAACTGGAGGCTGAGGAGAAGTGGTGCCAATGTGAACTGGAGGACAAGCATCTAGAGACTGAGGAAAAACTGTGCCTGCAGACCAACAACTGGAAACTGAAGAGAAACTATGCCTGGAGACTCAATGTCTGGAAGATGAAAAACGGGAGAGAATGTGATGTTTAGAGACTGAGAAGAAACAGCATTAACATGAACTGGAGGTCCGACATTTAGAATCTGAAGAAAACAAGAGACAGTGTGAGGAGAATGGGAGACATCACTGGCATAAAGTGGACCATTTTACCTTTTGAGAAGATCATGAAGGTAATAGGGAAGGGAATAACTGGACCCCAGAAATGTACAGGTCAGTAAATGTTTCCTCAGTGCAGGGATGAGGATGACTTTGATAGTTTTATTCATATTGTTGAAGGGGTATGTAGACAACATGATGCTGACTGTGAGCTCTGGGTTCAGCTCCTGACTCCCTTACTCAGGCTATACCAAAGGTAAATGATGTAGATTGTTTGAATTATGAAAAAATGAAATGTTGCTTGCTTGACTGTTTCAAAATTACACCTGAAGCTTATAGAAAAACGTTTTGCAAACATAAACACAAGGCAGATGAAAGTATACATGATTATATTGCTGAGTAAAGTACTTACTTTCAAATATGGTGAGTCAGTATCAGGTCACTACTTTTATGGGACTGGCAGACCTTCGGCTGAGGGAACAAGCCCTCAGTACTTTGCCTGATAACATGAGAGCCTGGTTAGCAGACTGTGAGTGCAACTCTGCAGATGAGTTGAGGAGAAAAGGGGATCTCTATTTGGCAAGAAGAGCACCACCGCATAGGGGAGGGGCACCCAGTGCTGTACATGGAAATACAGAAACCCATGGGGGCAGTCTGAACCACTTCTACAGAGTACATCAGTGATGGGAGAAACTACAAATCCAAGTGCATGGTTAAGGATTCGATGTTTCAGATATAACCAGAGGGGACACATGGTAGTCAAATGTCCATTGAGGCAAGGTGAGAAACAAATGGTGAGGGAGCCAGCAAGTGGTGATGACAAACTGCCAGTGGTAAGTTGTCTAGAGACAACTGGGGTGCCAAATTATCCCCAAAATGTATATCCTATCTTAGTAGATGGTAAACAGGTAACTGCTAAGAGGGACAAAGTTTCTGATATAACCACTGTGAGGCCTGCAGTCATTAGAGAAAATCAGCAGTTGCTTGGGCAGTCCACTCCAGACAGAGCACTGAGGGGCCCTGTTCCAAATACCTTGACTGGGACGGTGCACGAGGAAGCAAGCAAGTAGGTGTGTTCAAGGATATTCCTGCAGATGTCCTGATAGGGAATGACTTTCATGATGCAGTACCTTGTGTACATGCAGTAACATACAGTCAAGCTTGGAGAAAGACATGTAGGTCTGAAAATCTGGGAAAGGCCCAGAAAGATCTCATACCTGAAGCTGGGACTAGTGTGGTGGCTGTTTCAGAGAAGGTGCTATCTGGTAGAAGTAAGTCTGAATGTGAGCCACAGCTGCTGGTGGGTACTAATGTTCCCTTGGACACAGTGAATGTGAGGACAGAGGTGAGTGGTGGTACCCAAAGTGATAGTGAGTTGCAGCTGTTGGAAGTTACTAGGCTTCCTGCGGAAAGGGAGTTTGTGTTTGAGAATACTCCTGCAGATGCCCTGACCGGGAATGACTGTGATGATTCAGTGCCTTATGTGCATGCAGTAACACATAGTCAGGCTGGGAGACAGGCATGTAGTTCTGGTAGTCTGAGAGGGAAAGAGACAGCTCTCATACTTGAAGCTGGGACTAGTGTGGTGGCTATTTCAGAGAAGGAGCTATCTTGTAGAAGTAATTCTGAGTGTGAACCACAGGTGCTGGGAGGTACTGATGTTCCTTTGGACATGGTAACTGCAAGGACAGAGGGGAGTGATGATACTCAGAGTGACAGTGAGTTACAGCTGTCAGAAGATGCTAGGCTTCCTGTAGAAAGAGAGCTTGGGAGTGTCGCAAATATACAGTTGAAACAGACTCAACTTATGGACCCTACAAAGCTTGAGGGAGAAAGTTAAGGAAACACCTGAAGATCAAAGAAGAGGGGAGTCTGTATATGAGAACAAATGTTTGTTGTATAAAGACTAGACTCCTAAGGGAGGGCAGTAAGGTCAGGTAGTATGGTAGTTGGTAGAGCCTAGACTAGAACCTACCATCTGCCACTTCCAGCTATAGTACCTAATATTCCTTGTGCAGGGGATATTGAAGCAGAGAAGAAAGGTTTTCTGTATTTCTGTATAAACAGTGGACTCCTAAAGGAGGGCTGGAAGGTGATGTACTATGGCAGTTGGTAGAGCCTAGAGCCTACCATCTGCCACGTCTAGCTATAGAGCCTAATATTCCTTAGGAAGGGGATATTGAGGCAGAGAAGCAAGTTATATTGCATAGAAAGTGGACTCCTAAGGGATGGCTGGAAAGTGAGGTAGTACGGCAGTTGGTAGAACCTAGAGCCTGCCATCTGCCACTTCTAGCGAAAGTTCCTAATATTCCTTTTGCAGGTGATCTTGATGTAGAAACAGTGGCAAGTACTTTGTTAGGAATCTTCAGCAAAGTATGTTATCAACAGGAAATACTAACTGACCAAGGTGCTAACTGCATGTCAGACCTGCTGACCTGTCTGTGGAAGTTACACACACAAAGCTATCTGAGGAGGAGCACCTGATCTGTGATATATAGCAATAAGTAACCTGTTTTTTTTTGCTTATTTTTAGTAGTTATTGCTTATTCTAGATATTTATAGCAATTTTATTGTATACAGTATACTTGTACTGTATTTCATAGCTATTGGCTCACTGCTGGTTTTCTGCTGTGCTAAACATTTCTGTAGTGTGTTCTGCCTAAAATAGTTTAGGTAGTAGCTGTAATATTCTCCATATTCCTGACCATGTTTGTGGGCCTAGTTGTTTGTTAGAGGCTGTTTTCTGAGCTCATTGTCCAGGCCATCTTAGTTAACAAAGAACATCCACCACTTCAGTGAGAGTTTAGTGTTTATGGTCATTGTCTAGTTGGGTTGCCAGGTCTACAGCTTGGAGAAAGCACCTCATTGGTTCTTTTGAGCTTTTTTAAAGTTGTTTCAAGTTTCAACTTTCTGTTACTTAAGAAGTTAATTTGAGTGTTTTCGCCATTACACACAGAGCTATCTGAGGAGGAGCACCTGATCTGTGATATATAGCAATAAGTAACCTGTTTTTTGCTTAATTTTAGTAGTTGCTGATTCTAGATATATATAGCAATTTTATTGTATACTGCATACTTGTTCTATATATATTTATGTATATATATATATATATATATATATATATATATATATATGTGTGTATATATATATATATATATATATATATATTTATGTATATATATATATATATATATATATATATATATGTGTGTGTATATATATATATATATTTATGTATATATATATATTTATGTATATATATATATATATATGTGTGTATATATATATATATTTATGTATATATATATTTATGTAGATATATATATATATATGTGTATATATATATATATATATTCATAGCTACTGGCTCACTGCTGGTTTTCTGCTGTGATAAACATTTCTGTAGTGTTTTCTGCTTAAAATAGATTCTCACCCTCCCTCCCTATTGGCATCTTGTCTTTATACCTGCTGGCCTTACAGTTGCCCACTCCTACTCTAAATTTGATCTTGGACACTCCTCCCAGTCTACTGTCATTAGCTCATTCTACCTCATACAGAGAGAACATCTGAGAAGGCCAACCCACTTAGTTTCTTTCATTCTGTTCCTCCTTTCTCCCTTTCTTAAAAAAATTGCCTGAATCTCCTTGTGTTCTGACTGTGCTTCTCAAACATTTTGGAAATATAGAGTATATTTTAGTGCATTTATTAATACAGTATTTGCCTTAATATTACTACAACTCAGGTGCTCTAGGTTTCACTGCATCTGAATTGTTTTAGTGTTGTTTTAGCTGCTTTTATGTATATATAGGCTTTTCTGTATATGTAGACTAGCTACTTATTCTACTGCATTACTGTCTTAAATCATTTTCAGTTGTGCACTTGCCTTGCTTCATTTAATTTTGCAGAGTTTTAATTGCATTTACTGTTTAGGGCTACACACTCAAGTGTGTTAGCCTTTTCTGTGTTTATTTATTATTGCATTGTTTAGTCTGTTTTAACCAAAAAAAAAATACTATCTTGTTTGCTTGTTTCCCACCTTTCCTATCTAGTATACTCCAGATCCCAGGCTTTGCTGGTTTCAGGACTTTATTTTCTGTGTTCAGAGCTATCCAGACCTTGCTGTGGTAGAGGGAAGTCCTATTGCTTTCCAGTGGGAGTGGTGAGCATTGTGCTGCCTATCTAACACTAGAGTGGTTTCCAACTCTGGAATTGTACCTTTATTAGCTATTTTGGGCTGATTTCTATCCCTTTCAGCATTCTGGCTTTAAAACATATGCGTTTCTGTATTTTTCACATTGTGCAGCACCACAGGGCTACAGTTAAACTATTCCAGGTACCAGAAAGTCTGCTCTTCAAATTTTCCCTTAGAACCAGCTGGTTTCTCAGTAGTAGCACTAAAATCTGAACCCCTGTGACTAGCACTTGCTCTAGAACATGCTGGAAAGCACTAGGAAGCCTTAAACTGATACAAGCACTCAATTCTCCTTGTTAATAAGGAGAAATTAATCATAGGCACTAAACAGCTTATAATTGCAAAGTACCTTGCAAAGATAAGGGAAAGCAGCTCTTATACTTTACAAAAAAAGCACCTAAACAGGCATGTCCAAGGGTCAGTTTCCGGTGATTTCTCCTGTCCACCTGGTGAATCTGGGCATACTGGGGCAATGCACCAACTGCCTCATGTACACAGACAACCCTCTCCACCTACCACCCAACACTACAACCTCAGAGAGATGCACTTACATAGCCAAACTGGAAGCAAACCTCTCTCCAGCCAAGATTATGCTAGACAGTCAAGGGGAGAAGGTTAACACCTGCATTACACCTCAAGCAACACATAGTCCTTCAAAACACACACCATCAACACCCACACATAGCAACACTAAACCCACATATGTGCAGACCCTTAACATTAACGTGCCCAAGCAACAAGGACCTCCGAAGCTGAAACGCATACAAACACCAGTCACAACCAAAGTGACACATAGCTCACAACACCAGTGTGCCACCCAACAACAGCCCATAAGGCAAGACAACGTACCCAACACTTTAGTCATAGGTGACTCTATAGTCAGGCACACTGATGTCCCACTCACCAGGATGAACAAGGAGAAAATTACAGTCAGCTGCCTGTCAGGTGCCAGGATCCGCCACATAACGCATGCACTCAAGTCACTCCACAACAAGTACGAATATGACTCTGTCATTGTCCATGCTGGAGTGAATGACTTGAGATGTATCTCCCAGGACTACATGAAAAGAGACATGGAAGAGCTCTTAGATCATGTGGCCCAGGCAGGTATGAGCCTAGCCCTGAGCTGCACCCTGCCTTCGCCCAGAATGATACCACAGTATGACAAAATGATTGACTTCAACAATTGGCTAAGCTTCTGGTGTCAATCAAAGGGGATCCAGTATCTGTCTGCCTGGGAAGACATGATCGACAAATCACGATGCTTTGCTAGAGATGGTCTGCACCTGTCACCTCTGGGATTCAGGTTACTGGCTAAAGCTTTTGCCACCCCTATAGTGCCTTTTTTAGGCAAGGTTCAAAGAATAAAACCACCACCATAACAGATACAAGCATGCAAATCTGAAGGTAATGCTACTCAATGCTAGAAGTCTAAACCTCAAAATGCACTCTCTCGAGGCACTCCTAAAAATGGAGAACATCGATATCTGTGCAGTAACTGAGACCTGGTTCAAGGCTCCATAGAGCACCCCTGCAATACCAGGCTACAACTCTTACCACACTTTTCGGCCACAAAACCAAGACCGAAACACTAAAGGTGGAGGAGTGTCCATATTCACCAAGGATATTCACACCTCCAGGCTAGTTGCCCAACACAATGCATCTGAAATTCTCCAGGTGCAACTAACACTAGGTAAGACTGCAATCCAAATTGTAGCTTGCTACAGATCCCCCACCATGGCCCAAGATTCTCACTACACCTTTCTAAAGATACTGGAAAATATTAAGATACAACCAAACACCCTAATACTGTGTGATTTCAACTACCCGGCCATTAACTGGGAAAACTACTCGGGTAACAACTCCTTTTCCCAACGGTTCTTGGAATTCATAAATTCCAATGCCCTGGATCAACTAATCCATTGTCCCACCAGGGGCTCCAATATCCTAGACCTGGTCATTACCAACATGGGAGATAGATGCTCCACACCAGTGGTCACCCCCTCATTGATCAGGTCTGACCAAAAGTAAATCACCCTTGACATCCACATCCCACCCCCACCCACCAGTAAGGAAACCTCCTTAAAAAACTTCTCCAAAGCCATCTTCATACTACTGAAGTCAGAAGTGACAAACTTCCCGACACCCATGCAGACGGGATCTGAAAGTTCGACTGCAGAATCCTACACCAAGGCACTGCACGAGCACATCCACTCATACATGAATCATGCCATCCCAAATAGAACCAAGATGCTCTTCTCCAAAAAAAGGAAGCAAATCTGGTGGTCCCTGCTATAATCAATCTCTGCAACAGAAGGAAGAAACTGTTCCAGAAAATAGGAAAATCCCAGGATGCAAAAAACTCCCTCACCAGCCTCAGTAAGAAGCTGAGATCCCTCATAAAATCCTCAAAAGCTAGTTACGATAATAAAATTGCCAAAGATTCCAAAGACAACCACAAGGCATTCTATAGTTATGTCAAGAATCTAAATGGCAATTCTCAGATCTGTTCTGAGCTACAACACAATGGCATTAAATATACTGATCCCAAGGATATTGCCAATATCCTGGCAGATCGATTTGGTGCCAACTTTACCCCCCTCTCACCCCCTAAAGGGCCCATCTCAATAGCAAAAGATTGCCAAATTCCAGTAATCACGGCCACATAGGTAGAAACCGCACTCTCCAAAGCTATGAATACAGCATCCATGGGACCAGATGACATCCCAGGCTGTGTACTACATGAACTACAAAATGAACTGGCACCTCACCTAAGTGTCATGTTTAATCATAGCCTCACCTCAGGCTTCGTGCCCACTGAGTGGCACACAGGTACAGTTATCCCACTTCACAAGGGGGGATCCGCCTGGGATCCTGGGAACTACTGTCCCATCAGTCTGACAAGCCTGATCTGCAAGGACATGGAACGCATTATCATGGAACTTATAAACAAAGACATTGGCAACCTTCAAACACTAGACCCCACCCAGTTTGGGTTTGTGAAGGGCTGATCTTGTCTCCTGAATCTGATTGACTTCTTTGAATTAGTCTCCAGAGCTGTGGATGAGGGTAAGGTGGTCCACACAGCCTATGTGGACCTCGCCAAGGCCTTCTACACCATCCCCCACTCTGGAATCATAGATAAACTTACTAAGCTGGGCATAAATCCCTACGTCACTCGATGGATTGCCAACTGGCTTACTGACAGAACCCAGACTGTAAAAGTAGCCGACTCCAAATTCAACTCCAGACAAGTGACAAGTGGAGTACCTCAGGTTCAGCCTTGGGACCACTCTTGTTTGGCATCTACTTCTCTGAATTACAGGCCAACACTAAGGGACTCTGGCTAACAAAGTTCGCAGATGACTGCAAACTGGGCGCCATTATTGAATCCCCAAATGATGTGGATATTCTACAAAAGGGCCTTACAGAAACAGATGCCTGGCGCCAGAGCCATGGGCTGAAGCTTAATGCCAAGAAATGTATAGTTATCCCCTTTGGAAAAAAACATATACCCATGAATTACCACATAGGTGGCAGTACACTAAACACTGAAAGTTTGATGAAAGACTTAGGGACACAGGTGGACAGTGGTCTCACTTTCGATAACCACATCACCACAACAGTCAGGAAATCCTTCTATGTGGCACACCTCATCACTAAGGGATTTTCATCCAGAAAAAAGGAGGTCATTGTCCCACTGTACTCATCAGTCATTAGACCCATTATAGAGTACAACACCCCATTTGGTATGTACCTCACAAGACATCTGCAACAGCTGGAAAGGCCACAGAAATACCTCACTAAAAGAATCACAGGCCTAAGGCAGATGCCCTATCATGACCGTCTAAAAAAACTCCAGCTATACTTTGTGGCATAGCGTCTACTCAGAGGTGACCTCTACTTAACATACAAGGCCATGTCAAACCCTGAGCTTTTGGACATGCTTCACTTAAGAAATGACAATCCCTCAGAGCCACACGCTCCAGGGATCTAAACCTTGTCATCACAATGAACAAAACATGCTGGAGGGATAGGTTCCTGACCCAGAGACTTCCCATACTCTGGAATAGACTGCCCATACATGTCAAGCAGCGCAGCTCCTTGGCCATCTTCAAAAGAAACCTTCACGATTGGATGGGAGACAGGAAATTCACCCCAGAGATCATGGCAGTCACCCTGCTAGATAGGGGTCCAGGGAAGTAAATATTGTGGGAAGAAATCTCCAGGGTATTGTTATGGCTAGGTTTGTATAGGCCTTAGGGCTGATAGCCTAGTACCAACCTAAGTGTTGTGGGGTGAAACATTTAAAGAACACTCCCTGCTATCCCCAAACTAATAGTCTTGTGGAGAGGTTAAAATCTACATTGAAGACTATGCTACGGTATTTGCAGACCAACATGTTAGGGAGTTCTTAGTTACATTAAGTAGGACAGGATTAACCATTAAACCCAGTAAGTGCCAAGTGGGTAAGGCAGAAGTTACTTACTTAAGACACAGAGTGGGAAGTGGTAAAATTAAGCCAGAACCTGTTAAGGTGGAAACTATTCAAGAGCAGCCAGTTCCTGTTACTAAGAAAAAAGTTAGTGCTTTTCTAGCAGCAGCAGTGTACTATAGGAAATTTGTGCCCAATTATAGTACCATACCTGCACCCCTTATAGACTTAACTAGGAAGATTAAACTGGACAAGGTAGTGTGAACCACAGATTGTGAGCAGGCATTCCAAAAATTAAAAGTGATTTTGGGAGCCCCCTCCCTTGTTAGCCAGCCCGGATTACAATAAAGAATTTATTGTAGAGGTAGATGCCTCAAATTATGGTGTGGGGACTGTGTTCAGACAAGTTTCCTCAGAAGAAGAAAAACACCGCAGTGGTGTTAATAATTCTAATGCAAATGGATTGCCCAAGGGAGGAGTGAGTTGATATTCCCAGACAAACACATTTTCTCAAGAGTCAGTTTTCAGGGGTCACTTGAAAATCATGCTTGAGTCTTAAGGGTGGGGGAATGTGAAGAAGATGAATACAGCTATCTTTGTTAGCATGTCTGGCAGGAGATGTGTGTATATTTGCAGATTAACTTGTATTGTATGCCAGAATGCCTAACTGTGAAAATGTAAACAAGTTTTAAAATGTTGAGCATTTATCTGTTTGTATGAATGTTTAGAGAATCTGTAAGTTTTTTTATACATTTTTAATTGTGCTTGTTTGACAGGGCATTTTAAAGTACTGTGGAGAATCAGATGAACAGTGAGTGATGCCAATAGAATGTTCCTGGTTGCTAAGTGATTATTTAAACAGCTGATTGGCAGGAAAATAACATTTTCAAACAACGGATTATTATTTTTAAAATTAGACATTTGAGACTGCAGTTTTTCAAGTACTGAGCAGTTTTCTCAAGTGCTGTGCAGTCAGTGGACACCCATGAAAGGGAACTAACCAAAAACTGTAAGTCTGCCTTTTGCCTTGTTGTTGCATGTTAGATTAGATCAGGGACAGTATTCTTTAGTTAGGTTAGGAAAGCTTAGTTATTAAGATAGAGTTTTTCCTAAAATAATGGACTCCTATCCTGCAGTTTAATTTTACATTTCTGTGAATGAGTTCTGGTGTTTACTGAAAACTGTTAATTATCATTCTTGCAATCATTTTACTTATTATTAAATGTTTCTAATTACTTTACATTGTGGCTAGAAATCAATGCTTTTCTTTAGAGATTAGAGAGTGCTTCTACCTGTTTGGTACTTCCCAGGTCACATTGAAGGCCTGGTCACTTATGGCTATAGCTATCATTTATTTTGATATTTAATTTTCATAACTGGACACCCCCTTAGAAAGGCATGAAGACACTTTGGTGGCAGAATTACCATTTTATTTTGGGGAAGGGACACAGCTGGAAATCTGTGTCAGGCGTGACCAGAAGTCTTTGGATGTGTGAGATTTAAATTTACTTTGAGTGTGAGTGTATCAGAGTTCTTAAACTGGGACACTTTGCTCTGAAGTGTGTATAAGAAAATACATTTGGGTTGGAAAAGGGTATATAGTCCAGTCCCAGAAAAATAGAGCATGTTCCTATTGTGGTCTTAGGAGAAAATTGTGAAATATTACTTCTTTTTAAGGGAAAGTCTAATATTGGAGTCAGTATTGAGGACTGAAACTCCATTGTTACCGACCCAGGGTAGTAAGGGATGTCATTTAATTGTTGGCAGTCCAGTGGGTATTAGCTGGACGTCACGTGGCCAATAAGTTGTGTGACAGTGCACTGTGACAATGTTGATGCACTTCAGTTACCCATCACTGGAAAATATGTAGTGAGGTCAATGAAGAAGGGTGCATTGTACACAGTTATTGGTGTCATGAAATCTGGGAACCCTGAAGTCATTATGGTATCTGTTGTTCAAGTCCTCCACATGCTGGTGGATGTACCACTTACCCTCTACCCCAAGACACAGGTCACATACCTATAGGTCTAATTATAGGGTGTGATGTCCACATTATATTTGGGTGGTGTGTCTGTTTCCTGATTCAACAAATCCTTCCATGTGTCTACTCAATGCAAGTGTTGTCATTGCTGTGGCAGCAATCTCTGGTATGTGTTGATGCTGTCTGTATTGTACTAATATCACAGTTGGAGTCAATGATTGCACACAAGCTGTAGTCCTTCAGGCAGCTGTTTTGACACAGCATGTCCATTGCTGAACTAATGGGCAGGGAAGGGCCTAGCTGACACCTCTGATGTACCCACCTGATCACTGGACCTGAGATATATGTCTTGTCATACATTTCAACATAGTGAGATGCCACGTATGTTATACACTGGTCTACACATTTGATGATATAGCTGTTTATGGCCACATATGCCTGTGTTGATTGAATACCTCAGTTTGGATTTTTGTCAAATGCCTTGACCAGTTCAAGTTCAAAATGATTGTGTCATTATGTATGCCCTTGATGACCTCTTTGAGGACATCATATGTAACAGACCTGATGTAGCAGTAACAACTCACACAGATCAGTTGCACACACCTGTAATCTTACTAGTGTACATGTAGAGGGGGTCCATGACAACATGTTGGTCTACCTCACAGTCGAGGAGAGTCAGGATGTCTCTATACATGCATGCATCAGGTGGTGTCCCCCAACTCCGGAACTCCTACCTATTTAAGTACACAAACTACAGAACAGAGTACATTATGCAAGCACCACAGCGCAAGTCTGTTTTATACAACAGTGCCAGTGAAATTATACGTAGATGACATCAGCTGACCATGTGGTTAACAACAGGTTCTGATGTCTGCAGAGACACATAGCTTCATAGGTTCATATGAGGCTAGTAGCCTAATGGCATTAAGATCTTTAGAAACCTAGCTGTGTAAAAACAAGTACAATTTTGAGCATAGTTTGATGGTTGTTTTTAGTAGAGCATGTTTGTGAGCAGAACAAACTGGCTCTGTTCATGAGGAAAATAGGTGGTGACAGCCCAGAGGTGACTTTGCAATAACCCAACGAGTGGTCAAGGTTGCTCTTGAACAGGGTCATTGAGCAGCACTGCTTCACATGAAGTGAGAGCCTGTTATAGAGGAGTGTGAATTACTGTGGGATATATCTGTCTCCCCAGCATGTTCTGTTTATGTCACAGGCTAGGCTGAGACCCCTGGGGCAAATTATAGTCATCCCATCTGAATTTCAGATGTCCATCATTTACAGAAGGTCAGGGTCTGAGACTGCTCTGCAAGGCAGCCATAAGTCACTTTTCAGTAGCCTGCATGATACCAAGTACAGTGACAGGTATGTCAACTCTTTCCATGTGTGTCATGTTTGGAGGTCTGGGAGTGTCCCAGGCACAACCCTGTCTTCTCTCAAATTGCTGCAAGTTTCTGGTGAAGTACAGAGAAATATGAGCATTGGTATTGTGTGATAAAGGTATGACTATCCTGGTCTTGGATGTGATGTCCATATCTATGATACACCAAGAAGAGGTCCATAAATGCACCGCAGGAATGAATCTTTAATTTAAAACTTAAAGAGCTAATAATTTAAAAATGATTGAGAATATTAAATAATAAGTGTGTAAAAGGTATAATTGTGTTTCACAATGTCCATTAAAACTATCCCTTTATGGTAGCCATGGTAATATTCAGAGGTTAGCTTACAGGAGGGTGTGAACAGAATTCTGTATATGATTGTTTGGAGTTGAACTGACACGTTAAGTGGAGGGGGATTTAAACAATGGGTGTTGTGTATTTTAAATATCTGAGGAAGTTTTGTATTTTACAAGATGAAAGAGCTTATTGAGTGGTACTGTTTTTATTTGCTATTTAAGTTTTACATTAAAGCTTCATTCCTGCTGCACATTTATGGACCTCTTTTTGGCGTATCCATCTGTTGTGCTTTATCTGAGTTTTTCAATGTCCATATGTATGATGTGTGCAATGCAGCTTGTGTGTGTGTCACCATTATGGGCACATAATGATGAAAGTGTAGATTGCTCTCAACATGTGTCCCCAAATCTCACAATGCTGTGTTTGAGCTTAGGGGGTGCTATGTATATCATAATTATCAGGGGTACTTTATTGACAAAGGTGACAAAGAGTCATTGTATGCTTAAAGTTCAGTCCATAAGTTTGTCACCAATCATCAGTTTGTGTTAGCCCCGATTGTAATATGTTATCATCACTGGGGACTCTATATGAGTGCATCCAGTTAACAATCATCTGCAAACTTGGTAAAACACAGGCCATCTACTGTTGTCCTGTGCTTCAGGGAAGTATTTCCCAAACAGTTGAGAGCCACAAAACCACTGATCCTTGTGCTGTGGAAATGTATATATTATGCTGTGTGTCTGCTGTTTACTGTCCATTTCCTTTGTATGACATGAAAGTATGCGTTGAAACATTATAAACTGAGGGTCCTATCTAACTGTATGTCATATATTTAAAATACATCCATGTGTTGGCACCCTCAAAAATCACTATAACCCTGGGGTTTCAGTACTTTCTCCTGACAGATATCAATGACACTACAACATGTAATATCAAATGTGTGTGCTGTGCTTTGGTCATTAATCTGGTAACATGCAGAACTATAACTACTAATCCATACGCTTAAAACACCTTATCTGCACAGCTACTGTCCCCCCAACTCAGGTGGATGCATGTTGATATATACCCTTGTATGGAAACATTCTATGTGGAGGATGTGTTGAACTGTGCATTCAACCATATCAGGAAGGTGTATGTGCTGTGTCACACCACAGGTGATCTGTGATGTTGTCACAGCACATTGATTTAATCTGATAGGCCTGGATGAAGTTAAGACTGTGCACACTACCTAGAATGATCTGCCCTTGGGTTTTGACACAATCACACATGCAGGTATCATTGAGAAACCCCCCAAGCTGGGGATTAAACCTTATATCAGTTGGTGAGTAAACAACTGGCTCACTATCAGAACACATAATGGAAAAGTTGGTGAAACAACCTGCACCAGTAGAGCTGTCACCACTGGCAAACTCTGGAGATTTGTGCTTGGCTTTTCACTGTTTGAACTTTATTTCTCAAAAGTCCAGGCTAAAGTATATGGCCTTTGCCTTACCAGGTTTGCTGATTCTTGCATGTTGTGAGCAATCATTAAGTCAACCTATGGTGATAACATAGTACAGGAGGAGCTATCACACACAACTAAATGGTGACAAAGGCACACGATCAACAAATAAATGTAGAAATGTGTGTTTGTAATGCTGTCCATCTGAAAAGTGGAGTTCCATGTTAATCACAGCATTAACAACAGTTCTGCTATGCAGAAACTCAGGGATTCAAGCACTGGGAACACATTTAAATAGCAATCTGAAATTTGAACATAAACTCTCCACATTGCTATTGAAAGCCTATGTTGTGCTCATCCTAAGTCACACTATCATATTGAGATCTTAGGATTATATGACAGCACTGTAGTCAAACCTAATTACAGTAGTAATAGACTATAATGCTCTTTTTTATATGTTCCTCACCAGGCACATGTAGTAACTGGAGAGACCACAGGGCTTTCTCAGCAAGATAACGCAGGACCTACACAACATCCCATGATGTATGTGGATATACTGAAAGCCATGTCACTGTAAACTTTGTTGTATAGGATTAAGTGACTCCTGCCTGAACCTGCACTGGTGGGAGTACTGCATGTCCAAAAGTGGGATATATCTGATGACATCCGCAATGTCTGTGGAGGAGAAGATGACAGTGCCCCACATGTTGGTGTAAATTGCTCTCTCTAATGCCAAACAACAATTCACATACACACACACAGTTGGCTGCAGTGAGAATAAAACCCCTACCTTTCTAAGTACATAAACTATGGAGCACAGTACTTTATGCAAGCCCGACATCTCAAGTCTGACTTGGAGTGTGTCAGACAGCACTTTATAGCTGGTGACATCAGCAGTGTCTGTTGAATTGAAGATAACAGTGTCCCACATGCTGGTGTAAAATGCTCTATGTAAATGTTCAAGCAACAGCTTACACACAGTTGATTGCAGTAAGAATAGAATCCCTACTGCTCTAGGTACTCAGGCTACAATACACAGTACTTAATGCCAATTTCAGAGCTAAAGTCTAATTTATAGAGGAGTGGAGGTGAACTTATAGTACATGAAATCAGCAGGCCATGTGGGAAACAAGAGGCTGGGAGGCCTGTATGAAATGGATGTGTAGCCTTGAGCAAGTATCAAAATACTGGCAATCTATGTAATTGGAGAAGTAACTATAGGATACACACATACACAGCTGACCACAGTGAGAACAGAACCCCTACCTATTCAAGTACACAAACTACAGAACAGAGTACATTATGCAAGCACCACAGCACAAGTCTGTTTTATACAACAGTGCCAGTGAAATTATACATAGATGACATCAGCTGACCATATGGTTAACTACAGATTATGAGGCCTGCATAGACACATAGCTTCATAGGTTCATATGAGGATAGTAGCCGAATGGCATTAGGATCTTTAGAAACCTAGCTGTGTAAATACAAGTACTATTTTGAGCATAGTTTGATGGTTGTTTTTAGTAGAGCATGTTTGTGAGCAG
The DNA here is from genome assembly GCF_019279795.1 of Protopterus annectens. Lineage (NCBI taxonomy): Eukaryota > Metazoa > Chordata > Ceratodontiformes > Protopteridae > Protopterus > Protopterus annectens. The sequence continues at coordinate 188,223,489 of NC_056750.1, read as the reverse complement.
AACCAACTGTCCCTGTTCATGAGAGAAATAGGTGGTTACAGCCCAGAGGTGACTTTGCAATCACCCAACCAGTGGTCAAGGTTGCTCTTGAACAGGGTCATTGAGCAGCACTGCTTCACATGAAGTGGGAGCCTATTATAGAGGAGTGTGAATTGCTGTGGGATATATCTGTCTCCCCAGAATGTTCTGTTTATGTCACAGACTAGGCTGAGAACCCTGGTGCAAATTATAATCACCCCATCTGAATTTCAGATGTCCATCATTTACAGAAGGTCAGGGTCTGAGACTGCTCTGAAAGGCAGCCATAATTCACATCTCAGCAGCCTGCATGACACCAACTACAGTGACAGGTATGTCAACTCTTTCCATGTTTGTCATATTTGGAGGCCTTGGAGTGTCCCAGGCACAACCCTATATTCTCTCCAATTGCTGCAAGTTTCTGGTGAGGTACAGAGAGATACGAGCATTGATACTCCATTACTGGTGTGGTAAAGGTATGACTATCCTGGTCTTGGATGTGATGTCCATATGTATGATACACCAAGAAGAGGTCCATAAATGCGCCGCAGGAACAAAGTTTTAATCTAAAACTTAAACAGCAAATAATTTAAAAATGATTGAGAATATTAAGTAATAAGTGTGTGAAAGGTATAATTGTGTTTCACAATGTCCATTACAACTATCACTTTATGGCAGCCATGGTAACATTCAGAGGTTAGCATACAGGAGGGTGTGAACAGAATCTTGTACATGATTGGCTGGAGTTGAACTGACATGTTAAATGGAGGGGGATTTAAGCAATGTGTGTTGTGTATTTTAATTATCTGAGGAAGTTTTGTATTTTACAAGACAAAAGAGCTTATCGAGTGGTACTGTTTTTATTTGTTATTTACATTTTACATTAAAGCTTCATTCCTGCTGCACATTTGTGGACCTCTTCTTGGTGTATCCATCTGTTGTGCTTTATCTGAAGTTTTGCAATGTCCATATGTATGATGTGTGCAATTCAGCTTGTGTGTGTGTTACCATTATGAACACATAATGATGAAAGTGAAGATTCTTCTCAACATGTGTCCCCAAGTCTCACAATGCTGTGTTTGAGCTTAGGGGGTGCTATGTATATCATAATTATCAGGGGTACTTCATTGACAAAGATGACAAAGAGTCATTGTATGCTTAAAGTTCAGTTCATAAGTTTGTCACCAATCATCAGTCTGTATTAACCCCTATTGTAATATGTTACCATCACTGGGGACTCTATATGAGTGCATCCAGTTAACAATAATCTGCAAACTTGGTAAACCACAGGCCATCTACTGTTGGTCTGTGCTTCAGAGAAGTATTTCCCAAACAGTTGATGGCCATAAACCCACTGATCCTCGTGCTATGGAAATGTATATATTGCGCTGTGTTTCTGATGTTTACTATCCATTTCCTTTGTATGACATGAAAGTACATGTAGAAACATTACAAACTGAGAGCCCTATCTTACTGTATGTCATATATTTAAAATGCATCCATGTGTTGGCACCCCCAAATCACTACAATGCAGGAGTTTCAGTACTTTTTCCTGACAGATATCAATGACACTACAAAATGTAATATCAAATGTGTGTGCTGTGCATTGGTCATCAGCCTGGTAACATGCAGAACTATAACTATTGATGCATGCACTTAAAAAGCCTTATCTGCACAGGTACTGCAGGAATCAGCATGGACCATATCCACAGGGAGAGAAGTGGCCTTCAGCACACTTGACCCTAACCATTTTGGGTTTGGTAAGGGTAGATCCTGCCTATTGAACCTTGTGGACTTCTTTGATACTGATCCTGAAGACCTGGATAACAGACAATAGGACATACTGCCTATGTTCAGTTATTAATGGCCTTTGACAATATCTCCCATTCAAATCTCATACTGAAAATGTCCCATCTGGGAATTAAGCCATACAGTACTAGCTGGCTAGGCAACTGGCTCACCAACAGAACACACAGTCTCAAAGTTGGTACTGCACCTCCACCACTAGCCTATTTATCAGTGGAATACCACAAGGATCTGTGCTGAGCCATCAAATGTGTGGAAACTACTTCCCTGGAGTGCAGCCAATGAAGGGTGACCTGTGGTTTACCACATTTGCAGATGACTGTTAATTAGACACACTCTCATATAGATTCCCACATGATGGTAACATATCACAGAATGGAGTGACAGAGACAAATGAGTAGTGCTAAACTCATAGACTGAACCTTACAGCAAAAAATGCCTCATTGTCCTCTTTGGCAATGAAGCACCCCTGCTAATTATGATATGCATAGCATCCCTTTCAGCTCAAACATATTGTTGTGAGACTTGTGAACACATGTTCATAGCAATCTACACTTTTATCACTATATGTCCATAGCGGTGAGACACACATTCTGCATTGCACACATCATGTATATGAACATCACATCCATGACAAGGGAGATCAAAGCTCTTTTGTATTCCACCCTTTGCAGACCACTAATTGAGTACAAGGCTCCCTTCTGTCTGTACCTTACCAGACAACTGCAGCAGTTGGAGGAAAAATAGAGGTTTGTGACTAGGAAAATGCAGGTCCTCCAAGCATCACATACATGGAAAGACTACAAGCCTGTCACTGTACTCAGTTTTCTGGAAGTTGCTGAGAGGTGACCTATACCTGACCTACAGAGAAGTCTCACACCCTGTCCTACTGGAAATGCTGGATATCTGCAAATCAAATGTGATAGGAATAACTTGGGCCAGGGTTCTCAGCCTAACCTGTGACATAACCATAACATACAGGGGAGAAAGATATATCTCCCAGTAACTCATACTGCTCTGTTATAGGCTCCACTGCATGTGAAGCAGTGCTCCTCAATTACTCTGTTCAAGGGCAACCTTCACTACTGGTTTGGTGATTGTATAGTCACCTCTAGGCTGACACCTATGTCCCTCAGAGACAGGCCCAAGTACTGCTGGTCATAAAATTGCTCTGCTAACAATGGCCATCTAAATATACTTAATAAAGGTACCTATGTTTCTGCAAAGCTAGGCTTGTATTACCTCATGTATACCGACATGTACTTTTAAAAATTAAAAATGCAATATGTGAGAGATGCAACTATATAATAAATCTAGAATAAATGATCTCTCTTTATCAGGTAAAAACAAACCAGATATCAAACAGGTTGTCAGCACACATACTTCACCTCCTCAGCAGGGCAAGTACGCAATGCATAACCCCACATATGCAGAGGTAGTCATTAGAAGCTTACCAAAAAAGCAGAGACCTCGCAAATGCAAACCTTCTCCACACATTACAGTCCCAATGGAACCAACTACACATCAAAATAAACATAACAGTGTGTCAGCCATTACGACCTTAAGGAAAACACCTGAAAATCAATGTCTTGGTTACAGGCAAATCCATAGTGGACACACAGATGTCCTCCTCACCAGTTTGTACAAATAGAAAGTCATGGTCAGCTGCCAGTCAGGTGCCAGGATCCACAAAGTTATGCACAAACTCAAATTTCTTAATAACAAGCAGAGTTATTCCTCTGTTATACTCCATGTTGAAGTTAATGACTTGAAACACACCTCACTGGACTATATGAAAAGAAATATAACTGAGCTTTCAGATTATCTATCTCAGACAGGTATGTCTGTAGTCCTAAGTAGTATTCTATCTTCAGCCAGGATGATGCCTCAGTACAAACAAAATAATTATCGACTTCAACAATTGGCTTAGCTACAAGCATCAATCCAAGGGGCTCCAGTATTTTTCAGCCTGGGATTATATGGTCAACAGCCCATGCTGCTTTGCCAGGGATTTTCGTCACCTGTCACCTCTTGCCTTTTGGTTACTGGCCAAGGTACTTGCCTCCCCTGTAGTGCCTTTGTTAGGCAGTGTCATAAGAACAAAATTCCTGATGTAAAAATATCCACAAAAGACAAACTCAGGATTCTGCTGCTTAATGCCTGGAATGTAAATCAGATACTACACTGAATGGAGAACTACTTATTTGGGAATATGTCGATGCTTGTGCAGTCACAGAAAAATGGTTTAGGGCTGTAGACAGTACTCCGGCCATGAAAGGGTAAAATGCCTTCCACATGCTCAGACCACAAAATGAATGTGAAAGAAACAAAGGAGGAGGTGTATGCATTTTCAGGAAAGACAAATACACCTCAAGACTGGTTAAGCAGTATGACTCCCTAGAATTACTTCAAGTCCAACTAACTGTCAGAAAGTCCTTTCCTCCACATCATTGGTAGCTACAGGTCCACCAACATGAATGCTGAAAAACACAGAGTGCCTTCCTGGACCTACTTCAGTCACTCATAATACAGCCAAACACCCTAGGCGTGGGTAACTTTAACTATCCTTCCATTGATTGGGATACATATATAAGCTCAAACACGCTCACCCTAAGGTTCCTGCACTTTGTAAACACAAATGTTCTGGAACAGTTAGTCCGTAACCCCATAAGGGGATGGAATGTCCTTGACCTAGTACTCATGAACATGGGAGACTGCTGCACCAGCCCATATGTGAAACCTTCCCTGGTATGGTCTGATCATAAATCAGTCATGTTCAATGTAACAATTGTACTTGACTGCTCTCAGGATCCAAAAGTTTGAAAAGTTTCTCCACAGCAAACTATAGCCTCCTAAGTGATGATATATGTAGTTTCAAACCTCCTGCCACCACTAACAGTAAAGACTCCTATACAGATGTGTACACAAATGCCCTGTATTAACAGCTTTACAAGTGTATAGACTCAGCTGTACCTGAACAGATTAAAACTTGCTCACAAAAAACAAGACATCGTGGTGGATAGCTAGCATAACTAGATTATACAACAAGATGTTCAAGAATTAGAGGGGACAGTCTCAGCAGAAGAACACTCTTCATAGCTTGAAGAAGCAAATTTATTTATTTATTTATTTTACATTTGTTAACCGGGAGAGTTTGACTGGATACATGTCAATTTTCAGCGGAGGCCCTGGGAGAAAAGCTCCACGTGTGCAAAAAAGTTACAATCAATAAAAGTTACAATCAATATTCATGGTTGCATAGAAATTTAAAAATGTAAAAATAAAAAAATAAGTGATTATATATATATATATATATATATATATATATATATATATATATATATATATATGTTAACATTGCAAATTAACATTTTTGTAGGTTTATAGTATGAAATATATACAGAAGGCATTACAGAGCATTGGAGTGCATAGAATTGACATTTTACACAGATTGATGTTAAGGATGACAATCAAGAGAGGGAAGTTGTTAGAAATTAGATGTAGAAGGGTTAAAGAAATAGCCTTGGAATGGATAGGATAGCAAGTTATAATAGAAGCATTAGAAACATAGTGTTAGAATGGCTTGGATAGCAAGCTACCATCCTTATAATATCATTCTAAAGGCTGTTGCAAAGTGTTTTTAGTCCGGGTAGGGAAGGTTTAGGAAGTTTATACATATATGTTAAGGAAGTTATTATTAATGGGTCTTTCACCTATTTGGGTTGTGTTTATATTGCGTTAGCCTGGGTTTAGACATGGACATAGCCAATGCCTGTTTAGGTGTTTCTTTAGGGAAATCTTGAATTGGGGTAGGGAGAATGTGGTGTTAAGATCTGGGGGGAGTGAGTTCCATTTCTTACCAGCAGAGTTGGAGAATAATGATTCTTCGGCTGAGTTGTTGGCTTTGGCAGATTGTACTTGCATTTTGTTGGATGAGCGGAGAGATGCTAGGTTGCTGTAGGGGGTGATAATATTGGTGAGAATGGGTGCACTGTTAGGTTGGTAGAGGATTTTATGAATAACTATGAGTTGGTTATACTGGAGTTGATTGGGTAGTTCTAGCCAGTCTAGTGCTTGAAGATTTTGATAGTGATGGGTTCTGTAGGCTGTGCCTGTGGCAAATCTAGCTATATTGTTAAAACAGCTAGTAAATTTGTTAAGGTTTGCTTTGCTTAGGTTTGTGAGAGAATGGGTGAGGCATAGAGAAGGGTCGATAGGAGATGTGTTCGAGCTATGACTATTTTGGTAGGTGGGGTTAGGAAATGTTTAATCCTATATAAGGATCCTAGTTTTTTGTTAACTGTTTTGATGGTTTTGTCTAAATGAGCATCATACCTTAGATTATTATCAATGATTACACCAAGAAGTTTTGCGCATGGTTCTGGAGAGATTACGGAGCCATTGTTAGATAAGATAGTAATATTTGGTGATGCGAATTTACGGGCAGGGGAGAAAAGTAGTAGTTTTGTTTTATTTTGGTTCAATAGGAGTTGGCAATTATTCAGCCAGTCTTCTACTTTGTTGAAGGTGATTTGGGATAAAGATTGCAGTTCTGAGTGTGTGATGGCAGAGCAGATAAGGGTAGAGTCTTCTGCATACTGAATACATGTTGCATCTGGGATAACATTGGGTAGGCCATTGATGAATATGGAGAAAAGGAGGGGGCCTAATATAGATCCTTGGGGGACATCAAGGGTGATTGGTAGCAGGGGGGATAGATTGTCTTTCCATAAAACAGCTTGTTGTCTTCCATGCAGGTAAGAGTGGAACCAGTTGATTTCTGGCTTGTCTAGGCAGAGTGATTTTAGTGTGTCTAGGAGTAGGTGGTAGTTAACCATATCAAATGCTTTGGATAGGTCGAGAAAGAGGGCTGAGGAGAGCATGTTGTGATTATGGTTTTAATTTATTGCATGAGAGAAGGAGAGAAGAGCTGTGGTGGTACTATGGGCAGGTCTAAATCCATGTTGGGATGAGGCTAGGAGACTGTTTTGGATAAGGTGAGTTAGGATCTGCTTATGTGTAAATTTTTCCATTATTTTGACTAAGGGAGACAGGATGGCTGTAGGTCTATAGTTTGAGAGTTCAGTTGAGTTGCCCCCTTTGTGAAGTGGAATAATGTGGGAGATTTTCAGATGGAGGGGACATAGGATTTGTGGATAGACCGATTGATTAGAATGGAGATAGGGTATGCTATTTCATTAGCAGTCTTTTGTAGAAATTCTGCAGGGAGTAAGTCTGCAAATGAGACATCTTATAAAGTCCTCTAAAGCTAGTTATGAAACTAAATTAGCATACATAGCTAAAGATGATGAGATGGCATTCTTTAGCTATGTTTGCAATGTAAAAGGGAATGTCCAGCTTTTAACCAAATTCATAGTGGACGGTACTAGTCATACTGAACCTGAGGGCATCACCAACCTGTTAACAGACAGGTTTGTTATCAGTAGTATTCATCAAAGGTCTGTGCTAGGCTTCATACTGTTTGGAATCTATTTCTCAGAAATTCAGGTAATAACAGATGGCCTGTGGCTTACCAAGTTCGCTGATGACTGCAAACTGTGGCAATCATTGAATCCCCAAACAATGTCAACATGCTACAAAATGGCCTTACATACATAAATGATTGTTGCCAAAGACACAGACTTAAACTTACTCAAAAACATGCACTATTATCCCTTTTGGCAAAGGAGAGTTACCTGCAAATTGCACTATTAATAATACCCCCTTAAGTTTCCACACAATGGTAAGAGATTTGGGAATGCAGATTGACAGCAATGTCAACTTTAATCATCATGGGTCTACAGTTGTAAGGAAGGCATTTTATGTTGCACACCTCATAAGTAATGTCATAGTATCTAAGGCTAAGGAAGTTATCAATCCACTGTACTCATCCCTCATCAGACCAATAATAGAGTACAATGTTCTCTTTTGCACGTACTACACCAGACACCTGCAGCATCTGGAGAGACCTAAGAGGTTTCTCATCAAGAAAATCCAGGGACTTCAACACATGACCTACATGAACAGACTGGAGGCCCTGTCTCTGTACTGTGCATTATATAGACTGCTGAGACGTGACTTGTGCCTGGCCTACAGAGCACTCTCGAATTCTGTCTTAATGGAAATGCTGCACCTCCACAAATCAAATGGAACAAGACTCACTGTAGGGACCTTAACCTAGTATGTCACATCAACAGAACATGTTCAAGAGACAGATATGTCTGCCAAAGTTTGGCACTGCTATGGAACAAACTCCCAATTCACATGAAACTGATTTCATCAATAACCCTGTTTAAGTGTAGGTTGGACAACTGGATGGGAAATTGTAAAATTAGTCCAATAGTGCTCCCTGCAAGTATGGCATCTGCAAGGTCTCAGAATACCCAAGCACAACAAAAATATGACCAGCAGACTGTGGCAACATTTTTGTTTTATATTAAGTAACAATCATAATATCAGTATACAAGGCACAGCTAAACCGGTTTCGGCTAGTTCCTTACAAAGCCTTCATCAGTGTAACAATACAAAAAAAAAACAACCATTTATATACTGTATTTGAAGCCTGTGTGACCAATTAGAGGTGTTCATTTAACCCAGGGGCAAACAGCCTGCCTAATTTAATTATCCATTTCTTCTCTTTTGTATTGAGTAATTCATGCCAGCCTGATTTATTATATTTAATTCCTAAGATCCTATCAATAATAATAAAATGAAATGATGCTGTTTTATGGGATTCAGTGTGTTTAAATAGTGCATTTGTGTTTCTTTTGTTTTTAATCGCACTAAAATGTTCTGATATTTTGTGTTTTACTGCTCTTGATGTTTGCCCTATATAGAATGCAGAACATTTACAGATGGCAAGTTAATAACCCAATCTGAATTACAGTTGGCAAAAAAGGGATAGTAAATACTCGGCTAGTATTTTTACTACTAAAACTTTTGGTTTGTAGTATTCTGCGACATTGTGTGCATTGACCACATGGAAAACATCCTATAGCAACTTGTTCCTCTGGGGTACTTTGTTGCCTATCCTTTTGTCTGTGGGGTCCTTGCTTATAATACGGCATGGCTTTTGACTTTTTAAAGGTTTTTGCCTTCATTAATCTAATGACTCCACTAGATAGTGTATTTGGTCAACTTTTGATTTAACAAGGGTTAGGTAATATGGTTTGGACAGAGCTAAAAGTGAGCTGATTATAAAAACGGCAACAATCCTGTTTGCAGATTACAATTTGGGGATACAACAGCTTTATTTGTTCTGCTTCAATCGGCCCAAATATAGTGTGGTCAATAAGGGTATAGACACTGCGCGTCAACCAGAATTGAGTTGTCTATATGGTTCAAACTGGGTCAGACATTATACTATGGTGATGAATATCCACCTTTTGTTTCTGTTCCTATCAAAGTACAGAGACTGGTACGTATTTACGAATGGAACGGTTTATGTGGTGTTAACTGGATTAAGTGATATCCAACAATCTTGGGGTCATTTTTGTTCTAATTCTAAGAATATGTGGAACTTTTATTGTATATAACAAATCCCTCAAGGTTGTATTAGAAATTTTAGTCAGAAATGTGTTATGCCTTAAATCCATTCATCAAGAATATGTTAATAGGAGTGTTTACACCCATATATTAATTTGTCAATTAGGGGGATTTGGAATAGTTATTTATATGCACTTTGTGTTTTGCAGACTAAGTGGTATATGACTATGCAATTTATATGATACGAAAGGACTCTGTATACCTAAAGCAATATTCGCCATTTAGCGGGATTTGAAACAGAGTGTGTTTACGTTTCATGTGCTCAGATTCATTAGATACTTTTCTAATTGTGAATGTTTTAACATTAACCTGTGATTATTTATCATTCTATGTCCATATTATGAGCAATGTGTAAAGGGGTTCATTTTGCTTTAGATAATAACATATTAATGGCCTCTGCACATGTATAGCAATACTTTACTAATTTGAGACTTAAAACTGTGTTGCATTTTTGTTTAGTATGCATAGGATTTACATCTATTGGCTGGGACTTTAACCTGCAACTATATTCTGACTACGAAAATAATATGCTAAGTGCTTTTACTTTAATGATTTCTGCATACATATAGCAGCAACCAGTTATTTAGAGTGATTTAAATGGTGCTGGACTTATGTTCTGTATTTATATTAGTGGAATATAGCAGAATTCTTTATATTTAATATGGGCTTTTAGGTCAAGTCATAAGAGCAGATTAAATACCAGTTAGAGTCAATATAGCTGTTCTATTCTGACCTTAGGGATTTTCCAGAATTAAAAAAATCTTTATTTGGATTCAAAACACACAATAAGGTGGTTGAATAGAAGTAATCCTTGCTATTTGATTATACCAGTGATACCCTATATAAGGTGGATTACCTTATTTAATATATGAACACATAGGACCAATTCACATTGAGCATCTATATGACTTAGGGCTAGGGAAGTAATAGATATAGAGAGAATTAAATTCATTTAGGTAACCATATAAAGGTGTATTATCTAAATATTTAAAGATGAGTACAATATCATAGGATCAAGTCCCCTTTTTTGACTTTTATATGGTTATAACACATATACACATATGTAATATATGCTAATTATCCTGCCACTATATGTTTAAATTAATCAATACATTTATTGTTTTGAATTAATAAAAAATACATTATTATCTGGAAATATTGACCTTGGCTTTATTCACATATTTTCATGAGGGGGACTGTGACCCTACATTCTGAACTAAAGTTTTTTGGATATAGCATTTGGATTTATGTGATTATAAGGGGTCCATATATGAGTAGGCTATAGGTGAAATTATTTGGGATGGTAAAAGCCCTATTGATACAGTTTTGAAGTGGACTCAGCACTGGACATGAATATCTGGACTCAGTGAGGCACTATATACTGGTATTGGCCGGTATAAATTTCTATGACATGATATAGGACTCCTAAGGGAGCATTAAAACTAATGCAAAATTGTTGTAGTTAATAGCCTAGGCTGATATTGTCCAAACACGAATGCCAGGGTATTGTCCAACAAAAGATTATACCTGGGGGATCTCACTATAATTAATTCACCTGGCATACTCAATATGGATATTTCTGACCTGCTAAGGTGACTTTCCTCTGATCAGGATGATTTAGCATTTTTTGGTATAGGAATGGATAAAGCATCAGAAAGTGGGGCCACACCACTCAATAAGGAGGATATTTGTGAATCACTTTTTGTTAATTTGACCAATCACATGAGGTCTCTTAGAAATAACGTTTGGCACTATAAGTTATTCAAAGCCTATATGGTTAAAGGTATCACACCCAGGGGCTTAAGCATTAGAACACAGCCAATGGTTAATAATCCAGATGATGCCCTTCTTAAACAATGGTGGGAAGCCCAACATAAAGCCACAATTAACTTTGTGGAAATTCTGATTGGATATCATGATAGGACTATAGATGCTGAAATCATAGCCATTACCAAATTATGTGAAAAATTATGGAATATGAGGGATAACCTACTTATCCATTCTGTCTCAAAAAATTAAGCACAGAAGTTACAAACTTAGAAACACAATTAAAGGAAAGGAAAAAGAAAAAATATCTTAGGGATGTGCAGGACTACGAACAAGGGGACCCCTTTTCTAGAGATAGGGACAAACATGTCAGGTTCTCACAATCATACAGGAAGCATACAAAAAGAAAGCATCCAAGATCAATACTTAAGAAATTTCCCACATCGTATACATTGGGGGAAGATTCTTCCTCTGGGTTTGATTTAGACACACCTGCATCCTGCAGGCTCACCAGCACAGAAGAGAAGGAATTCCAGTATCCCTTTAGAATTGAACCAAAAAGGAGGAAGGGGGCAGAAAACACAGGAAACCTAGAGAACATGGAGGGGCTTTTTCGGATGTACGTGCAGAAACAATAAATGAGAATGCGTTAAATATTTCTTCCTACCCCCACTCCTCCTTGGAGGAAAGGATACTTAATAAAGGACTATCATATATACCCGGTTCTTTTATGTCTGAAGAATATTTTGCAAAGGATGTGGTTGATTTTTGCAGACTTCTTAATTTGAAATTGTTTTTTCAAGATAAAGATACTACTGATAAACATGAAAATTTCAGATATTACAAATCTACTTTTTCACCCCCGATGAACCATAATATACTACCGCTTCAAAATTCTATTCTTAGAGATCTTCATTTTAGTTCTAGTGATAGTCAAGTCAGGGCCAGTAATGTAACCAAGGAGGACATGACCATTATTTCAAATTTAGCTAACAACCATGATATAGTTATTCTGAGGGCTGATAAAGGAGGAACAGTGGTGGTGCAAGATTGCAAGCAATATGACATGGAGGCCAATAAACAATTTGCAGATAGTAGGTATTATGTGCATCTCACATATAACTCCACCACACACTTTCAGAAGCAAATCGAAGATTTTCTATCTTTAGCTGTTGAAGAGGGAATCATTACTGATAATATTAAGAATCAACTAACAATTTCGGATCCTAGTAACCAATATATATATTTTCTACCGAAAATACATAAAGACCTGAATAATCCACAGGGAAGACCAATTGTCTCCAGGAGAGGATCCATGACTGAGCCACTTTCCCCAATATCTAACTAGATATTTGAAACCTTTACTTAAATGGGTGCGGGCTCGACTGAAAGATACCACGGAATTCCTACAGGTCATCTCTGAAATGCAACTAGAAGCTGATTGGTTACTCTGTACCCTAGATGTTAAAGTCCTATATACTAACATTCCACATTGGGCTGACATCAAAGCACTTGAATATTGGTTATATAGGTTAGAGTTATACCAACCAGGCTTCAATACTCTTCTTCATTGTCTCATCGAGCATGTACTTACTAAAAATGTATTTTTCTACCAAGATAAAAGTTACTTACAGATTAAAGGTACAGCTATGGGGGCTTCTTTCACCCCTATATATGTTGATATATTTATGGCATATATAGAGGAGCAAATTATATATGATAGCTCCCATAGTCTGTACATAGAAGAAATAGACATTTGGAAAAGATATTTAGATGAGTGCTGGATGGTATGGAGATTGGATGAGGAACATCTGAAGTAATTTGTTAAATATTTGAACGAAAACAAATAGGGGATTTAATTTATGGTGAACCATGACAAATAAAGGATTATATTCTTGAATGTTATAGTGACTAAAGCTTCAGATAACATCTTGATAACAGATGTTTACCGTAAATTCCCTGAATATAACTCCCTCCTCCATGCCTCCAGCTATCATCCCCCATATATATGCAAGAATATCCCTAAATCTCAATATATGAGGGTTAAACAGATATGCTCGATGAATGACTCATATCAGCATTTCAGAGATGACCTGTCCAAAAGATTTAGGGAAAGGGGCTATAAAGTAGGTCACATATTACAAGCCAAAAATATGGTTGATAAAATGGAGAGAGAAAATTTATTACAATATAAGACAAAGGATGATACACCAAAAGATCAACTTAGGTTTGAGACAACCTACGGTAGAAATACTGTTGCATTAATGGACAGTGTGCAACATAACTGGAACATTCTTATGGCTAACAGTAAGCTCTCTGGTATGAGAGGGGACAGATGTCAGTTTTCCTTTAGAAATGGGAAAAATTTAGCGTCCTTCTTTAATCATTATAAGGAAGGACCCCATAGACAAAAGGACAGGCTACAAAGTACCCTAGAGGGACAGATTGCTATAGGATGTTTCCCATGTGGTCACTGCACACAATATCACAGAATACTACAAACCAAAAGATTTAGTAGTAAAAACACTAGCTGAGTATTTGATATCCCTTTTTTGCCAACTGTAATTCAGATTGGGTTATTTACGTTGCCATCTGTAAATGTTCTGTGTTCTATATTGGGAAAACATCAAGAGCAGTAAAACACAGAATATCAGAACATTTTAGTGAAATTAAAAACAAAAGAAACACAAATGCACTATGTAAACACACTGAATCCCATAAAACAGCATCATTTCATTTTATTATTATTGATAGGATCTTAGGAATTAAATATAATAAATCAGACTGACATGAATTACTCAATACAAAAGAGAAGAAATGGATAATTAAATTAGGAGGGCTGTTTGCCCCTGGGTTAAATGAACACCTGTAATTGGTCACACAGGCTTCAAATACAGTATATAAATGGTTGTTTATTTTCTGTATTGTTACACTGATGAAGGCTTTGTAAGCAGCTAGCCGTAACCGGTTTAAATTGTGCCTTGTATACTGATATTATGATTGTTACTTAATATAAAAGAAAACTGCTCCCACAGTCTCCTGGTCATATGTTCATTGAAATTGTAAAATTACCCTGAGAGTTTCACCTATGTCACTCTTAGACAGGACAACCAGTGCTGATCATGGATTAGCCAATAGGGACTACATATTTTGGTCTATAAATGACAAATGGTACACTTTTGCTAGGCTGAAAAGGCCCTAGGGCCATTAGCCTAGTAACCACCTATGAACCTAGGGCCATTATGGTAGCAGCCTCGTATGAATCTATGAAGCTATGAACCTATGCAGGCCTGCCAACATTTTGTCTCACACATGTCCTGCTGATGTCATGTATTATAAGTTCAGCTGCAGTACACTGATGCTTATGTTAAGTGCTGTGTTCTGTAGACTGTGTATTTAGCTAGGGGTTCTATTTTCACTGCAGTCAACTGTGTGTGTGTGTGTGTGTGTGTGTGTGTGTGTGTGTGTGTGTGTGTGTGTGTGTGTGTGTGTGTGTGTGTGTGTGTGTGTGCGTGTGTGCATGTGTGCGTGTGTGTGTGCGTGTGTGTGTGTTGACTGACATTACAGACAGCATTTTACTGCAGCATGTGGGACACTCATATTACCATATTTTCAACAGACACTGCTGATGTCATCAGCTATATTACGTTTGGATATGCAGTCATCCCACCAGCCCATGACCAGACACTGACCTGGAGGCCAGGCAGACATCACCTCATCCTATACAACACAGATTACAGTGACATGGCTTTTAATCTATCCATGTACATCATGTTATACTTTGTAGGCCCTGTGTTATCTTGCTGAGAAAGCCCTGTGGTCTCTCCAGCTGCTGCATGTGTCTGTTGAGGTACATGCAAAAGAGAGCATTATACTGTATTACTGTTCTGAGGAGGTTTGACTACAGTGCTGTCATATATTCCTAAGATATGAGTATGATGGCGAGACTTATGATGTACACCGTACATTTGTCCTGAAAAATCACTAAAGAGAGAAAATAGAAAGTAATGACACACATCGCAGTTTCTGACTTCACAACAGATTACAGATATATTTACAAAATCTTATGCAAAACAGTTTGGCTGAATAAATGGGGTAATAAGTTGTCTTAGTGACATCTAGGTAACCCCAGATACTGGAATCAAATTAGATTATATTGAAAAAGAACTGCTTAAACTGGATCCAAACAAAGCACAGGGAGGAAACGGAATTAGTAACAATGACCTGAGAACACTTCAGCAAGAACTTACGGTACCATTATATCTATTATTCAATAGGTCATGTAAATATGAGGAAATTCCTGAAGACTGGAGACATGCACTTATTAAACCTGTCTTCAAGGGAAAGGGGAGGACACACTCAGAGTTATATAGACCTTTAAGTCTACTTTCATGTTATGGAAAAATAATGAAGAAGGTAATATTGGATAAGTTATTGTCAGAACTGGATAGGTTGGGACATGAAACCATATATCAGCATACATATGTTGAAAACAGATCTATTAACATCTGTAACATGATGTTCTATAACAATATAATAACAGCTATGAATGAAAAATTGTGTTGTGATGTAATTTATATAAATTTAACTTCACCATTTGACAGGGTCATACACAAAACACTGATCAAAAAAGTAGTACAACTAGGTATTGATGTACTTAAATGTATGGCAAGTATCATACAGCAACTGGATAGGTGAAATCCTTCGTTACAGTCAGGATGTCCTACAAGGCTCTGTCCTAGACACTTACGTTTTTAGATTGGATCTTTCAGACCTAGCTTTTTTGTCTGAGGAGTTCTACTGTCTATATGAGATGACCTGAAATTAGGTAAACTGATTACATGTGTTACTGACAAGGCATGTCTGCAAAAGAACTTGACTAAATTGATTGTTTGGGCACAGGACAATAATATGCTGATAAATACATCAAAAACTAAGCATATGAGATTTGGGAGACATAAATTGAAAGGTGAATATTTAATACAGCATGCAGTGATTGCAACTGTAGACTCAATTAAGGACTTGGGTATAGGGGTAGATTCAGCTGTGAGTTTTTCTAATCATATCAACCAATTGGTTAATAAAAGATATAGAACTATACATTGCATAAAAAGATTTATAAAGTCTAGGAAATCAAAAATGATGATGTCATTGTTTGCTAGTTACATTAGACCCAAACTTGAGTATGGAATAACAATATGGAAACCCTATAAAAAAGCATGAGTGATCTGGAAAGAGTACTGCCGAAATATACCAAGGACATCCATGGATGTGAAAATTTAAGTTATTATGAAAGACTAAAATATTTGAACTTGTATACTGTCTCTTATCAAGCTAACATTGTCCTTCACCAACAACTCTACAACCCATCCTCAGAGTGCACCCATCCCTTCCTCCCCTAGCATCCCTTGCCCCTACCTTCACCTTTCTCTATCAATCCCATCTCTATATCCACCATAAATAAACTTCTTCTAAAAGTAAAACCTGGCTCCAATGCCCCTGATGAAATTCCCTCCTACTTCCTAAAATTAGCCACAGAAGCCATTGCTCTCCCTATCAGCAAACTAATTAATCGGTTTATCTCAGAAAGGCAGGTCCTCTAGCTCAGGAAGAAAGCCTTTATTATTCCTCTCCATAAAGGTGACAATAATAATGACATCCCAAACTTCCGCCCTATCATCATCATATCCCCTATTTCTAAGCTACTTGAAAAGTGTGCACACCAACAACTCTTACCCTACCTCATCAATAATCAGGTTCTTACCCCCACACAACATGGCTTTAGACCAAGTCAGAGTACCTCCACTGACCTCCTTTCCTTCCTAGAAACAATCAACAAAGCCCACAACTCTGGCCACTTCATATCCACTCTTTTCCTTGACCTCTCGAAGGCATTTGACATGATTTCCCACAACCTCCATCTTTCCAAACTCTCTAAACTTAACCTATCCCCTTCCTCTACCCAGTGGTTCTCAAGCTATCTCACAAAAAGGCAACAAGCAGTTAAATGAAAAAAAACTACCATACCCTTCCTTAATACATCTGCAGGCATCCCCCAAGGTTCCATTCTAGACCCCCTATTATTCAACATATTCATAAATGATTTCTTCCAAGCCATTCCAAACAACAGTCTCATTCAATATGCCGATGATTCTACTATAATCTGTTCCTCCCCTTCCATCACAACTCTTAATAATCTAACACAAGCCACCTTCTCATCCATGTAACAGTGGATGCTAGACAACCATCTAGCCCTTAGTGCAACCAGAACAAAACTTATGTTATTCAATGCATCCAAAACTTCTTCCTTAGACAAACAATCCTTCATAATTACCGGCAAAAATAATACCCCCCTTGAACTAGTCTCTGACACAAAATTACTAGGAATTATCATCAACGATCAACTAAAATTTGACAATCATCTACAAGCAAATATAAAAAAAACATAAAAAATTATTTATGCTTTACCGCCACAGTCACTTTATCTCTCCCACCACCAGGATTACATTAGCTAATACATACCTCATCCCATCCCTTGTATGTGGTGCATCTATCCTAACCAGCCTACAATCTTCCCTCAAAACAATACTCTCATCTTGTTATAACAAAATATCCAAATTTGCAACAGGTCATAGAGCCTATTCCCACCACTGTAATTCCCTTCACCAACTAAGTTGGCTAGAATTACCAAACTTCCTCACATATACCCAGCTGATGCAAGCACACAAACTCATTCATAACTCATCTCTCTGCCCGTCCCTAGCAAATACCTTTGAAATGCATAAGCCAGATAGACTCCTAAGATCCTATTCCCAAAACCTAATTAAATTGCATAAACCAACATGTCCTGCTGGGAATCACTTGATGTCCTTCTCTCTTGCATGCCTCTGGAACTCTCTCCCTTCTCCCATCCACACCACCAGCAGTCTCTCCTTGTTTAAAACCTCACTGCACTCACACCTTACTTCGCAATGAAAATGCTCTTGTTCACATCCAACCTAATTCTGAGCCACTTTCTTCTTAACTTTCCAAACTTATCTGTTGCCTGTCACTATCTCTTAAAGTTCTACATCCCTTGGGATGTATTCGACCAACAACTAAAAAAATTACCTCATTGTAATTGCCTTAAAAAAACACATTAGTACTTATGGAATTAACCTGATATAATTTTGCTAATGAAAATCTCTTTTTTTTATTTCTGTATTATGTAACATGTATTTGAATTGTGTGACATAGATTTGTACTATCCGAAATATGTATTTTAACATTTAATTGAAATGTATATTATGGATTTGTGCTTTTCTGTACTATGTGTTTGTATTTCTCTGGAGCTTTTCTCCCCAGGACTACATTGAAAATGGGCTCCTTGTATCCCAATGGACTATCCTGGAAAACAAACTGCAAATAAATAAATAAATAATAAAATAAATGAATAAAAATCTTACAGATATCTAAGAGGTGATCTTATTCAAGTATATCGGACATTTAGAGACAACTACCTCTGGGAATGTTTGGGGTTATCAAAAAGTACTAGAGAATCATCAGACAACCTATGTAGAAGGTTCTATAGGAATGAGAAGGGTAATAACTGGTTCTCTAACAGATTATCTGAAGCATTGAACAGACCACCAAGTTACATTAAAGCAAGTACTAGTTTAGATATTTTTAAGAACAGCCTGGACACTTATTATGGGAATAAGTGCTTTGATATATTGGCAAGCTAGAATGGCTTTTAATGCCCATGCTTGAAATATTTGTATTTATGTATTTAACCCTTCAAAAAACATTCACTGTACAGTTGTGATAATTTGATGCTGTCTAACTTTCCAAGGCCATTATAAATCAAAGGTACAGTGAGCAGTTCAATAACACAAATACAGATATACTAAGCACTAAATTAGCTACACAGTGTGAGCATCAGACATAGCTTTTGTATCCCTGAATCCAAAAGGTAGAAAACAGGGATATGGCATGGTTATCATCACTTGCACAGGATGTTGTGTATGTGTGTGCGTGTGGGGGGGGGGGAGCCTAGGCTGACACAAAAGTTTAATGAGTGTGTGTAAGAAGAAGAAGGCAGAAACTGGGATAAAACGACAAAAGACCAGTGAAACAAAATCAGTAACTGTTGTGTGTGTGCCTGCAGTGGTGTTCCAGGTGAAATTGGTGTGTGAGTGTCTGCATAAACACAGCCAAACTCTGTGTTATCTCTGTATCTTGGTCTGTAGGACAGGTGAGAGCCATGCATGTTAGAGGTGGTCGTTCTTTATTGTCATCCCCAAATGTGAGAACTGGCTCTGCCAGGAGTTGCATTGGCAACTCCATGACTGAGGTCAGATGCAGTACTGCTACCAGAACATGAATGGTGTCTGCTGGATGAGCTCCACTCACGAGGACACCCAGGGCCATGACCCCATGGTCTACAATGTCTGGGTGTGGACAGCACACTCACTGATGGAGCAGTGGAAGTACTGCCAGTATGGGATCATCATTAGACATGGTCACATTGGCTGACAGCAGATGATGTGGCTGATCTATGCCCATGAGGATGCCGTTCCTCTCCCAACAGAAGTTCCATCAGAGGCACTGCTTGTTTCATGACAGAGGCCCATCG
This sequence comes from Protopterus annectens, assembly GCF_019279795.1. Taxonomy (NCBI): domain Eukaryota; kingdom Metazoa; phylum Chordata; order Ceratodontiformes; family Protopteridae; genus Protopterus; species Protopterus annectens. The sequence goes on along the minus strand of NC_056750.1, from coordinate 188,203,739 downwards.
GTCCATCACAGACACATGTCATTCATCCAATCCAGTGAATAGGAAATCTGGTGGAGGCAGTCATACATGTCAGACTATGCCACAGCCACAACCCTGAGTATTTGTCTGGAGCATCTATGGGAACTTGCCTGTGCCTCCATGATGGCCCTAAACATATGTTGAGTGGAACAGAAAGTGACACCTGCACCAGGTGGAGGAGGGACAGCAAGCCCCCTCCAAACACGCCTATCTATCCTTCTGTGTGGCACTTCGCCCACACTTTGGATATGGCTGACTTAACAGGCATTGAAGCCACAGAAGCCACACTTCCATGATCAATATCCTCACTCTAAACCTGTCCAATATCTGTAGGCTCAGTGGACTGAGTAGGTGTAAGCCTACTGGCTGTGCCCGATGGAAATGCAGGGGATGGCTGTATATCAACCTTTGTGTCAGATTCAAGCTCTGCACCCTCCAGCTGTGCTTCAGTTTTTCTACCATCATCATCTGAGTCTTCTGATACACTGACATTAGGTGGCATGGGACCCACGCTCCTACTGTCATGGCCACCTGTGATAAAAAGCAAGTAACAGAGGAATATATTAATACCTGCAGTACTATAGTGCAATATATTCTAACAAACTAGCAGTGCTGCCACTATTGCAGACAGTACAGCAATACATACAACAGGCCTGAGCTCAAAATCACACACTACAATATTTCTTTAAACTGCTCAGCAGTACTGACATAAAAATATTTGGCTTACCATCTGCAGAAGATATATTGCACTGTACTCCAGATGGTCCTGGAAGAAGTTAGCCAAGAAGTAAGGGCAGCATCATCACAATTAACAGTGACACAGGGAGTAATACATTTACCCCTTTATATGTGCACTAAGTCTAACGTTAACAAGAATGTGGCTGACAACTCCAACCTAAGCTTATAACTGTAGTAGCAGTCTTCAATCCCCTCCTCAAAAAAAGTCATGCGACACAGAATTAATTTATGCATTTCAATTGTTTTATTATACAACAGTATTCAACTGTTCAGATAACAAATCCTACCTGGAACCTCCTCTTGGGATGTGCTTGCTGTCTCAGAAGGTGTTGCCCCCACATCCAGTACATGCTGCCCTGTGCTTACCTGGGATCTGTCTGGATTTCTGATATTGGCCAGGAACTGTTCATTGGGGGTTAGTGGGGGCTCCCTAGCAGACTGTCCCCACTAGCCATTTGGTCATGGCCCACTACTGCTGCTCACCTGCGTGCAGTAGTGATCATGTCAGTGAGCCTGTGGCATACCTGTTCATATGTTCTGCCACTGTTGCACATGGCATTCACATTTTGGACAATTTGCTGCCATAGTTGCATCTGGCATGCCATATCTCCCCATCCCCTTTCCAGGAGAAAAGCACCATGTTGACGAAACCCATCCATGTTTACTTGATTTTGTTCCCCATCCATGAAGAAGGGTCTACATGGATTGGCACTTCTGAGTGCCATACTTGTAGGTGTCTTAAAAGACAACAGAAGTATAATACACAGGTATCACATAACTACAAAATAACTGTTTCCAGTTAAAATAACAAAGGTAGCCAGTCAGTATTAAACACTGGAGAAACATACAACAGTCTACAGATGTGAAACACTAACAAAAGGCAGGATGCAAAACAAGGAGAGTAACAAGAACAACATACTCTTGCTTGTGTCATAACAGTGTCACCTTTTCTCCCCCCTAAAAGAACAATTACTTCTTGTTTGTGCTATAACAGTAACTCATCTTTGCCCTCCCAAAAGAATAGGCAAAGGACCCATTTTACTAACAAAACATCTTTGAAATGCTAAAAGTGCTACCAAAGGATTTGTCCCTGAAACATTTGTACATATTTATCACCCCCCCCCTCCTCACAGAAGAACAGGCAAATAACAAATTTTGCTAACAAAACATCTTTGAAATGCTAAACTGCTATCAAAGGACCTGCCTCTGAAACATTTGTACATATTTATTTCACAGCATTCCATTTTCATGTATTGTCAATCATGTGTACCTCTGAAATAGCTTGACAAACATGCCCATGGCATCAGTACACTTCTAACTAATGCATAGAAATAAAAGTGTAAAAGCCTTTGCTTCACATTATTCTTAAATACATCCCAGCATATACAGTGTGTAGCTGATAAAATGGGTGCATACCTGCTGAAGTTCAGTACGCCTTTGTAAAGAAATATCCTGAAGAAAAAGCATTTTTTCAGTCTTCCAAACATATCCAACTCTCGTCACCATCAGTTTGTCTAGCTACTTGTTTGCCTTTTTATAATGGTATAGATCAGAACTGGGCATTGTATGGCCCTTAGGCCACATCCATCCCTTTTCTGACTAGCTCACGAGACAGATCCACAGGAGGCTTAAACATTATAATATATTTAAAAAAAAAAACTTCTTATACGGTGGTGGCAGTGTCTTCTCCTTTAAGGAAAACCATATGTGCGCCACACACATGCCACTGTGGAAGTAAACACATTCTGCACTTGCATGTGGAATTTTCTGTAAGAGAAAAGATGTGTGTGTGTGTGTGTGTGTGTGTGTGTGTGTGTGTGTGTGTGTGTGTGTGTGTGTGTGTGTGTGTGTGTGTGTGCAAGTACTTTAAACTAGAAATAAGTGTGTGTGTGTGTGTGTGTGTGTGTGTGTGTGTGTGTGTGTGTGTGTGTGTGTGTGTGTGTGTGTGTGTGTATGTATGTGTATGTAATTTAAACTAGCTGTTCTGTTTCTGTATGAGAGAGAAAGTGTGTGTGTGTGTGTATGTATGTATGCAATTTAAACTAGCCCTTCTGCTCATATGAGAGAGAGAGAGAGAGAGGGTGTGTGTGTGTGTGTGTGTGTGTGTGTGTGTGTGTGTGTGTGTGTGTGTGTATGCATGTATGTAATTTAAACTAGTCATTCTGCTTATATGAGAGAGAGAGAGAGAGAGAGTGTGTGTGTGTGTGTGTGTGTGTGTGTGTGTGTGTGTGTGTGTGTGTGTGTGTGTGTTTCCTATCAACTGACCAGAGTTTTTCCCTCATATTTTTGGCCAGTTCCTCATATAATTTGTGTTTTTTCTGGCAATTTGCAGAGGATTGAAGTCAATAAATAATTATATACGAGTTTCAGACTTCATATCCTTTAGAAAAATGCATGGTAACACAAATCCTATTACCCTAGAAAATTAAATTTCTAAGTTAAAAGAGCAACATTTAAAATCCATCCCTATTTTTGGCAAGTGCATCTCCATTATTTTAGGCTTTGTCCAGATCTCTTGTCCAAAGAGGTTATGAGGTATGCATACCTCTCAATTGTCCAGATTTGTGGCTCGTATTTTTGCATATTCCTCATAAAATTTGTGGTTTTCTGTCAAATCACTGAAGTTTGAAATAGTTAAATGTCATACATTTGAGTTTCCGACTTCATTTCCTTCAGAAAATGCATGCTAAGTCAAATCATGTAATTCTAGCAACTTTCTGAGTCTATAAGAGCAATATTTAAAATTTATCCCTATTTTTGGGCATTTGTCCCTCCATTATATTAGGCTTTGTCTAGATTTCTTGTACTAAGATGTTGAAAGGTATGGTATGTAATGCCCTAGCTTGAGGGCCAGGTTAGTCAATTAACTTGGCTTCACCCTGTAATTTTGTTACAGGAGACATGGGCCTGAAACATTAGCTACCAGACTGCTGAAGTAATTGTAAGCTTTAATGGACACAAGAGCCTGAATCCTCTAGTCTACACCAACTACCAGAATACTGATGGAATTGAGAGTTTGAGTTTCAGTACATTTACAGAGAATTCTGAGTTTCAGTGCATTTTCATAGAATTGTGAGTTTCGAGGGAAGAGAAGTTTATTGTTTCTCATGATGTCTGTTTTCAATGTACAACTGTTTTGTTTACCAAATGGCAATCACTGTTTGTGTTGTAGAATTTGAAAGCAATGTTAGTAGCATAATTGCCTTTGGTGCAGAAGGCTGTGGATTCTACTCCCACACCATGTAGACTAGATGGAGTGCTGGTAATGCAGTGCCCTTTCGATTGCTGATTATTTGGTGCATTTTAAGAGGGATAGGGGTTCTGCACTCCTGAGGGTTTCCTCCTTTGTATGAGATGCCTAGTAACTATGAACTTGTCTGTTATCCATTCCCTATTGCAATATTACCAGCTTATGGATTTATTTTAATGTTACATAGGGAATTAATTTTTCCAGGGCAGCAGGCACTGAATTTGTAGATGAAACACTTAAATGTAAAGTTGTTTGCCAGTAGCAACCTCTTCATTAGTTACAGATCTCTTTAATGTGGAATTATTAGGATAACTTTTACTTCTGCAAAGATTGTGCTTATTAACTGATATTGGTGGATTGTAATGACAAATATATGAGTGGCCTTTTATGGTTGACATTTTCTGAAATGGGTAGTTTTATCACTATTGGTTCATACATTTTGTTTCATTAATTACTGGAAGAATGTTCAAAATTCTAAATTTAAAACACCTTCTAACAAGTGGTGGAATATAATTTAATAAATCAGGAAGGTGAATCAAAGAACACATACATGTATGCATGTCCCTAAAATGTATACAAGGAGCCTATGGTTTGAAAACAGCCCAAAGGTATACTTAAACCTTCACTGGCCAGATGCATTTTTTATTGAATGTGGGTTTAAATGCTATTTCAAAGAATGTGAGTTTCAAGGGCAGAAAGGTTTACTGCTCATGCTAAGTCTGTTTTCATTGCAAGACTGTATTTTTTAGCAAATGGTTATTAGTGTTTGTGTTATTTTATTTCAGTATCTGTAAAGAAATATGCTCATTGACAGTTTTGAACAGTGTTTATAGTAACTGAAGAGAAATAGCCAAGTAATAGAACACTGGAATGGCTGTGGAGGGGGCTGCTGACAGGAATGGAAAAAGAGTGTGGGTGAGGGGAGTAACCCAATTCAAGTGCAACTTGGACAATTGGATGGGAAACCAGAAATTTGTCCCTGGTTTTGCACCTATGTCTCTAATGCAAACAGGTAGCCTGTAAGTGGTTCCTCTCCCAGGTCTATGCTTACACTTATCAAGGGTATCAGAACTTGTCAGCGATTTGGGATGCATGGTGAGGCTTAAAAAGGCCCTTGTGATCATTAGCCTAGTAAACACCTATGAACCTATAATCATAGCAAGTTGTGTGATCACTAAGTGCACTATGTCCAAATATAATAAATTTAATAAATATACAAATAGTTTATGGTTTGATATCAGTGCAATTCTATGAAGTTAGTTGTGTGAAATATGACTCCCGTTTTTTGCTGCAAAGCTGTTTATGTGACAGAGGGATAAGGCACCCATTCTGTTTTCTGAAGGTACATTGTAATGAGAGTTGAAATCCAGACCTATGTAAAAATATCTCATGTGGGTTCTATATTAGTTCCTTAAAATATGTATTTATTGAATTCATGTATTTATACATTGTTTGCTATTACATGTGTTTTTCTTACCTCTAGGAACTGGCTACTCTTAACTTCTCCACTGTCTTGAGGTACACATTAACTGATTGTTTCTACTGTGGTCTGGCAAGCTGCCTCAAGGTTTCCAGGGATCATTTCTGTTTACTCATCCTCTCTTTCCCATTTCTTTTAGAGCTTGTGTCCTATTGCTACTTTATTTTGACTATATTTCCCTTCATCCTTTGCCTCCTAGTTAGACTGCATATGCCCCTCCCCTGTGATCAACTTCCTGTCTGAAGTGACTTAGTCACCCTCAACAACTGGCATCATTTTCAAACAGACTTTTTATCCTTATGAAGGGAATTTCCTCTGCTCCCTGAGTAAGTGTGCACGCCACTTAAGTGTTATATGTAAAGTTGTTATTGTTAGATCATTCTGTACTTTTTATTGTCTGTACACTGTTTTTGTTATACTAGGTTTTACAGTGTGCTTTAAAGTGCTGAGTTTTGCTATACAATGTTTGCGCTGCACAGCACTCTTCCAATGTAATGTTGGTGATATCTTCCAGTCTTAGGATATGAGTGAGCATACTACCAACATAATGTTTCCATTCAAGTTTTCTGATGCTTTTTTTCTAGTTGCTACTGTGCTAACTGCTTAAATAAAACTGTGAAATATGGTATGGCTCTTTCAGTTGCAGTTGTGAGGTTCTTTAACATCCAACTGTAACCATAAGGTTTTCTGTAACCAGAGTTCCAATTTTCACAACCACTGTTTAAAGCATTACCTGTATGTGTGTATTTTTATTTATTTATTTATTTATTTATTTTTCTGGGCACTACTGTAACTGATATGTTGCTTTCTGTGCAAGTATTTCTGGGGCTGGTCTCTATTATATCTACTTTGTTAGTTACAGCAAATGTACTGAAGAAATGCTAACTGAAGAGGATAGTGCAGTTGCTATAGAGTGCATTGTGTAAAGTATTTTTACTTCCTATATAGGGTTATACTTACTGCTTCATCTCTACTTAAGCTGCTTTGTTTGTAGAGCTAATTTTACTTAAGTTAACTGATATGTACTGTGCTGTTGTGTTTTTATTCTTAAACTTGTATACACTCCCTTAAAGGGCTTACAGTAACCAATGTCTATTGATGGGATTTTGTAAAATGATTCACTGTATTTATTGTGTTCTATGTCTGCCTCATTTCTGATACTTCTGCTGTACTACTCTATCTCCCCTCCCTTCTCTTAGAGCCTCCTACTTTCCTTTCTCACCCCATCTTTGTTGTTGCTTCACTCCCCCAAAGCCCCTTTTTATTAACAACTCTGTCTGCTATCCTCCCTGTCTAGTTCTGGTATTACTATGCTGAGACACTTCCTTAGCGGTCATATATCTTCTGTCCTACATCCCTCCTCATACCCCTGTTCTAACAATTTTTTTCCTCTTACAGCTGCTGTTCGCACTTTCCCAGTGAGCACACCTGACTAACCCTGCTTAACTGGCTCTCCCATCCCTTGGCAGCTTCCTTCTTGGCAAGAAATATAAGCACTCTTCTCACATACAGGGAAACTATTAGTGTCATTAATCTTCCTCCTGTACTAGGCAAGTTTCTGTAGTGAAACACTTTAGTGCTTATTTGACTTATGGCATGCTCACTAACTCAATCAAATAGTGTTGATCTCCCCTATCCTTTTCCCTGAACTTTCTCCCTCCATTCTTCTTTCTTTTTAGCAACTGCTAATATCAAGAGCTGCCAAACTATACAGAACTAATAATGCAGCATGTGTTAGGTTGCTATTACATGTGTTTTCTTACCTCTAGGAACTGCCTACTTTTAACTTCTCCACTGTCTTGAAGCGCACATTAAATGATTGTTTCTACTGTGGTCTGGCAAGCTGCCTCAAGGTTTCTGCCTGCTCCATTCACCCTTGCTCCACTTAGGCTCACTCTGCTCCTCTACCCTACCCCCATTCCCACCCATCCCCACATCAATTACATTTATACCTTCCATAAGCTCTTCCCTTTCCCATCTAACCCTCAATCAATCACACAGACACCTACACCAGTATCCTTCCATTCACTCCACTCTAATTATCTTCCTTCTTAATATTTTCCCTTCCTGAATCTTCTTCATTCTTCTCCTTAACTATAGTACTACCACAATCTTCCTTACCTCCATTCTTCTTTTCCTATCCCACACTACCTCCCTACATACTATATTTTCCACTTCACCCATTGCACCCCACATTAATACCAACAGTTTCTCTGACATCTCACCCTCTTTATTCAACTTCTATTATTGGCATCTTACAAAAATTAAATCCTTTGTCATCATAATCAAACTAAAATGAATTTGTAACCCCCACTATAGGCCTCTCTTCATTACTCAACATCCCTCCATAATTACGCCACTACCAGGCTCTCTCTCTTTGTGGCGACACTCACCCCAACCCTGGACCAATCAACCATTCTGCCCAAAACCTTTCTTCTAATGCCAAGAACCTCTGCTTCACTACAATTAACTTATGTAGTATCTGTAACAAAACCACAGAATTCCATGCTTGGCTCTCTCACTACTCCCCAGATATTGTAGCACTCACAGAGACCTGGTTAAAACCACATATTGCTAACACTGAAATAATCCCTCCAGGATATAATATACATAGAAAACACCAGCTACATAAAAAAGGTGGCTGTGTCACATTAATCTACCTGACACTTTAGCTGTTTCACCATATGATAAACCTATGCCAACATTCGGAAATATGGAATTATTACTAGTTACCTTCACATCAGCAGCAGAAAACAATTATGTATTGCTGTACTCTATATTCCCCCAGGTCAAAACATACCTACTCTGGAAGATCTACTATCCTGGACCACCCTCGATATATCAAATGAAAACATCATTCTTGGCGACACAAATATAAACTGGCAAACTCTCATCTCTGACTCCCCAGTAAATAGTATTAACTTGGACAGGTTTACTCAAATCATCTCTAACCCCACTCGTAAGGTAAAAAACAAACAGAATTAACCCTAGACTGGATACTCATTTCACACCCTCAAAAGCACACCAAGGCAGGGACCCTACCCAATACCTTTAGTAACCATCTTCCTGCCTATACCCATAGAACTCAACATCAGATAGACAAACTGCATTGTCTAAGAACAACTAGGAATCTTACCCATTTCAATGACAACTATTCGTAGAGTCTCTAAAAAGCCACAACTGGTCTCCTACCAAATTTCTACCACTGGATGAAGCAGTCAACTACTTCAAAAAAGTCTTTTTAGATATTTTAGACAGTTTTTCCCCCACATGTACCAAAAGACTAAAGCCTAACCATGCCCCATGGCTAACTAAACAAACTAAACAGTTACTTACCTCCAGGGATAAAGTCTGGAAGTAATGGCATAGAAATAGGACCTCACAACCTGAACTCAGATATAAACAACTCAGTAACAATGCCAAAACGCAAGCTGTCAATGATAAAAAAAGCTATTTCTCCACTAAACTCACTATCCAACAAAATAACCCCAAATTGTTCTGGAACTCTGTTTCCTCTCTCCTAAATCCTGGTACTCAATAAAACCCCTCCCCATCTCCTGACAAAGATGCTCAAGATATTGCCCAAGCCTTCAATTCTCATTTTATTGATACTATCCAAAAACGTGTTAATGATTTCTGTCTACAAACTAATAAAAGTAAAATCAGCAACATAAATGATAATACACTCTCTAACTACTCCCACCACATCAATTGCAATTCCAACAAAAACCCATCCACTCCTCTATTTACATTACAACCAGTACCCACCTCTCTTGCAGCAGATTCTATAGCTCTTCCAATTAGCATTCTCATTAACCGATCAATCTCTGAATCATATGTCCCACTACTATGGAAAAACTCAAGTATTACTCTCCTTCACAAAGGCGGTAACACCAGTGATCTAACTACCAGTCCATCTGCATACTTTCACCTCTATCTAAAATTTTAGAAAAGTGTATTCATTCTGAATTGCTAAAACATCTCACAAACAATAACCTACTTGGACCCAGCCAACATGGTTTTCGGCCAGCACACAGCACAACAGCCTTACTGTCATTTACCAACACTGTATACAAAGCTCTTGATGCAGGACTACTAACATCAGTGATCCTACTAGACCTATTAAAACCATTTGATACAGTGTTCTACTCAAAACTACTTTTACAATTTGAGACCGTAAACTGCTCCCCACACATGCTATCCTAATTCCATAACTATCGACATAAAAGAAAACAATCTGTTAGATGGCAAAGTAAGCAATCAAATTACCTACTCAACAACGCATGCATTCCCCAAGGGTCTGTTCTTCGGGCCTTGCTTTTTAACATATTTATTAATAATCGTCATAAAGCATCCCTGCAAAGTACACTCATTCAATACGCTGATGATTTGACAATAATTACATCCTCTGACAACATCTCAGATCTCCTAAAGTTAACACAAAATGCATTTACTTTCATCGAATCCTGGCTTACCGAAGCTCAACTGCTACTTAATCCCAAAAAATCAAAACTTTTACTCTTCACAACCAAACTGCTAACTCTAGACTTTAAAGTAGTTTTTCAAAATAATACAGAAACTGAAACTGTAAAAACAGCCAAACTACTTGGCATCACAATTGATGACAAACTATCCACTGAAAATCATATACTCAACTCAATCAAAAAGACCCATTTTAAGTTTGGCAAACTCTATAGGCATAAACTCTATTTGGACAAGTCTACCAAGTTGAAACTAGCTAATAGTCTACTTCTACCCTCCCTCCTCTACGGTTGCCCTATTTTCACTAACCTACACACATCTCTCCTTAATAAACTGCAGTGGTGCTACTATAAAATAGTCAAGTTTGTCTCCAACATGCCAACTCGCACACATCATTGCCTGGCCATTAAATCTATAAACTGGTTTGAGTTCCCTCATTACCTACATTACTCCCAACTTACTCTCATCCACAAACTACTAAATAATCCAAACTTCTGCCCATCCTATCAAACTATAATACAAACACACACCCCTACTCGGCATTTTAGGTCCTCTAACAAACAACTCTTAACCATAACTAAACCCAAAGAAAGAGCTGGAGAATGTCTCTTTTCCATTGTAATTGCCAAGCTTTGGAATGTGCTCCCTCTATCTCTTACTCAGACTCTTTAAAAACATTTAGATTTGCACTAAAAGAACGCTATCTCAATAACCTTGTCTGTTCTTGTAGTCATATAATTAAATAACCTTAAATGTTTTGGCCACTATACACTATAAATACTTAACTTAATATAGTTGCAGTTTACACATCTGTCTTCGCATCCAATCTCTCTAGCTTTCTTTATTTCTGTGGCTGAATAAACAGAATTGATTAAACAGTATTCTTACTTATGAGAATATATAAATAGAATTACTAAAAATCTAACACACTGGGTTTATTTTCTTGTATTGTATACCTCTATAATATGTATTTGTGTTGTATATCTACTTCAATTTGTACTGCGGTGGTGGTGCTGCAGTAGTGTTGTCGCCTCATAGCAAGACGTTGTCCCGTTCAATTCTCAGCTAGAGTGTCTTCTGTGTGGAGGCATACATGAATGGGGCGTGCCTTCGTTGAAGGTTGTGCATCAGGGCTGGTAACCCGGTACGTAAAAATCCACTAGCAATCATTAGCGGACCGGAGTTCTGCTGTGGCAACCCCTAACCGGGAAAAGCCAAAAGACACAAACAAACATCTACTTCAATTTGTATTGTGTAAAAACTTTCTTGACTTTCAAAGTTAAGCTGATGTTATGTAAAGATTTCTGTGATTGAATGGAGCTTTTCTCACCGGGCCTCCACTGAAAATGAGTCATTGGCCCAGTGGACTTTCTCGGTCAACAAATGTCAATAAATAATAAATAAATAAATATTCATCGACAGCTGAACAGTGAAATTCATTACAGTGACGCACAGAATTTTTCCCCAGGTTAGGGACCACTGACCCTCTACCTCTCCTGAACACACACTGCATTAAATCAAATCCATTGAAGTGGGGGGCTTCACCTCCCACACCCCCAATGCACATTCCCCTAACAATATATACCAACTCCAAGATTGCACAAAGGTGGGAAAAAGGCAAAGTTGTGGTGATGACCCATTCATTTCTAACCCTGGAAAAAATTCCATGCTTTGCTGTATTGAATTTCACTGTTTAGCTGTCAATGAATACATATTTAACAAATACATATTTCTAGGAATTAATATAGAGCTCTCATGTGTAATACTATTTTCTACTATGTATGTCCTAGATTGCTTTTCCTCATTTCAAATATTTCTCTCTTTTTTACTGGTTAAGTAGACTACCCAGAAAGAAGACAGCCAAAAACAGAAACTGGATACATTCAATTGCTGTTATTGTCTGTGGCATGTTATTGCCTGTGGCAGCATGTATAAGTGTAGGGCTGGAATACAGATAGTCTCTGATTTCTAGTACAGTGTGTACAACCTTTGTTTTACTGTTGTAACATTGCAGTTTATAGCCATGAACTGAAACCTGAACAGCTGCTATTTCAACTGTCTTGTGGCAACGGGTGTTAGTGTAGCACTGTCATGCACATGATCTTGGGTTCAAATACACTGTACTCCATACACTTTTACTGTTGTTCCGCTGCCAATAATAGTCACTCTTACTTATAACACTTGACATAGTGTAGCTGATATTAACTATATGTATGAGGGCTGAGACACTAATATTGTGTCAGTTATTTATTTATCTATGTATTATCATATTTATTATCAAATGTATGACTGTGAGTATACTGTGTACTATATTCCATTAAGGATATTTCTTCTGTCTGGACTGCCATGACCTTCAAATTTTTCAAACCTGCATACACAACTGCCTGTACATCAAATAACCCTAAAATTGCATTGCTTTCCACTGTTGTGCACCGCTTACCATCAAGCACCATGTTTGCGTGATGGTACACAGTGCATAACAATTTCAAAAAGTGTGCAAACTCCTAGTAAATGTGATAACTGGAATTGGCAGGAAACCATCAGTCACCATTGCATGTGATCTGTGATAGACATGGCAGGCATTCATGGAGAGGGAGTGAGATGTAGGGCTCAGGGATGTTGTGTCCAGGAGTCTAAGTTTTTTGTTGGACACCTAGTGAAACACCTCAGTGCCAGGTTGTTGCAAAGGGACTATTTTGGCTCCCAGTATAAGTCAGAGGCTTGGGATAGTTTGGCCTGGCTGTGACCAGTACCACTAGTATCCCTCACACTGATGAACAATGTAGGCAGCACTACAATGACTTCTGGAAGAGGAAGAGGGTACCCTTGATGCTTGGATCAAGGAATTTAGGTTCATAGGTTCATAGGTTGATACTAGGCTATCGGCCCTAGGGCCTATACAAGCCTAGGGATAAGAATTCCCTGGCTATTTCTTCCCACACTATTTACTTCCCTGGACCCCTGTCTAGCAGGGTGACTGATGTGATCCCTGGGGTGAATTTCTTTTCTCCCATCCAGTTGTCAAGGTTCCTTTTGAAGAGGGCCAAGGAGGCACTCTGCTTAACATGTATGGCAGTCTTTTCCAGAGTCTGGGGAGTCTCTGGGTCAGGAACCTATCCCTTCAGCATGTTTTGTTTATTGTGATGACAAGGTTTAGATCGCTGGAGCATGTGGCTCTGTGGGATTGGAATTTTTTTAAATGTAGCATATCCAACAGCTCTGGGTTTGACATGGCCTTGTATGTTAAGCAGAGATCCCCTCTGAGTAGACGATATATGACAGAGTATAGCTGAAGTTTTTTAAGGCGGTCAGCATAGGGCATCTGCTTTAGGCCTGTGATTCTTTTAGTGAGGTATTTCTGCAACCTTTCCAGTTGTTGCAGATGTCTTGAGAGGTACATACCAAATGGGGTGTTGTATTCTCTAATAGGTCTAATGAGGGATGAGTACAGTGGGACAATGACCTTCTTTTTTCTGGATGAAAAGCCCTTAGTGATGAGGTGTGTGACATAGAAGGATTTCCTGACTGTTGTGGTGATGTGGTTATTAAAGGTGAGACTACTGTCCACCTGTGTCCCTAAGTCTGTTATCACACTTTCGGTGTTTAGTGTACTGCCACCTATGTGGTAATTCACGGGTACATGTCTTTTCCCAAAGGGGATAACTATACATTTCTTGGCATTGAGCTTGAGCCCATGACTCTGGCACCAAGCATCTGTTTCTGTAAGGCCCTTTTGTAGAGTATCCACATCATTTGGGGATTCAATAATGGCTCCCAGTTTGCAGTCATCCGCAAACTTTGTTAGCCAGAGTCCCTTAGTGTTGACCTGTACTTCAGAGAAGTAGATGCCAAACAAGAGTGTTCCCAGGACTGAACCCTGAGGTACTCCACTTGTCACATGTCTGTAGCTGGATTTGGAGTCAGCTACTTTTACAGTGTGGGTTCTGTCAGTAAGCCAGTTGGCAACCCATCGAGCGACTTAGGGATTAATGCCCAGCTTAGTAAGTTTATCTATGATTTCAGAGTGGGGGATGGTGTCAAAGGCTTTGGCGAGGTCCACATAGGCTGTGTGGACTGCTTTACCCTCATCCACGGCTCTGGAGACTGATTCAAAGAAGTCAATCAGATTCAGAAGGCAAGATTGGCCCTTCATGAACCCAAACAACTGGGTGGGGTGCAGTGTTTGAAGGTTGCCAATATCTTTGTTTATAAGTTCCATGATAATACGTTCCATGGCCTTGCAGATCAGGCTTGTCAGACTGATGGGGTGGCAGTTCCTGGGATCCAAGGTGGATCCCCCCCTTGTGGAGTTGGATAACTGGAGCTGTGCTCCACTCAGTGGGCACAAAGCCTGAGGTGAGGGTATGATTAAACATGACACTTCGTTGAGGTGCCAGTTCATCTTGTAGTTCATGTAGTACACAGCCCGGGATGTCATCTGGTCCCATGGATGCTGTATTCTTAGCTTTGGAGAGTGCATTTTTTACCTGTGTGACTGGTATTACCGGAATTTGGCAATCTTCCGGTATTGAAATGGGCTGTTTAGGGGGTGAGAGGGGATTGAAGTTGGCACTGAATGGATCTGCCAGGATACTGGCAATATCCTTGGGATCAGTATATTTAATGCCATTCTGTTGTAGCTCAGAGCAGATCTGAGCATTGCCATTTAGATTATTGACATAGTTATAGAATGTCTTGTGGTTGTCTTTGGAATCTTTGGCAATTTTATTTTTGTAACTAGCTTTGAAGGATTTTACGAGGGATCTCAGCTTCTTACTGAGGCTGGTAAGGGAATTGTTTGCATTGTAGGATTTTCCTCTTGTCTGCAACAGTTTCTTCATTTTGTTGTAAAGTTTGTTTATGGCAGGGGACCACCAGATTGGCTTCCTTTTTTGGAGGAGAGCATCTTGGTTCTGTTTGGGATGGCATGATTCATGCATGAGTGGATGTGCTCGTACAGTGCCTTAGTGTAGGATTCAGCAGTCGAACTTTCAGTTCCTGTCTACATGGGTGTCATGAAGTTTGTCACTTCTGACTTGAGTAGCATGAAGTTGGCTTTGGAGAAGTTTTTTATAGAGGTTTCCTTACTGGGGAGTGGGGTTGGCATGTGGATGTTAAGGCTGATTATCTTATGGTCTGACCTGACCAACGATGGGGTGACCATAGGTGTGGAGCATCGATTTCCCATGTTGGAAATTACCAGGTCTAGGATATTGGAGCTCCTGGTGGGACTATGGATTAGTTGATCCAAGGTGTTGGAATTTATTAATTCCAGGAACCGTTGGGCAAAGGTGTTGGTACATGAGTAGTTTTCCCAGTTAATGGCAGGATAGTTGAAATCACCCAGTATTAGGGTGTTTGGTTGTATCTTAATATTTTCCAGTATGTTTAGAAAGGTGCAGTGAGAATCTTGGGGCATGGTGGGGGATCTATAGCAAGCTACAATTTGGATTGCAGTCTTACCTAGTGTTAGTTGCACCTGGAGAATTTCAGACACATTGTGTTGGGTAATTAGCCTGGTGGTGTGAATATCCTTGGTGAATATGGACACTCCTCCACCTTTAGTGTTTCAATCCTGGTTTGGTGGCCAAAATGTATGGTAAGAGTTGTAGCCTGGTATTGCAGAGGTGCTTTCTGGAGCCTTGAACCAGGTCTCAGTTACTGCACAGATATCGATGTTCTCCATTTTTAGGAGTGCCTCAAGAGTGTGCATTTTGAGGTTTAGACTTCTAGCATTGAGTAGCATTACCTTCAGATTTTACATGCTTGTATCTGTTACAGTGGTGGTTTTGTCCTTTGAACTTTGCCTAAAAAAGGCACTATAGGGGTGGCAAGAGCCTTAGCCAGTAACCTGAATCCCAGGGTCAACAGTTGCAGACCATGTCTGGCAAAGCATCGTGGTCTGTCGATCATGTTGTCCCAGGCAGACAGATACTGGATCCCCTTTGAATGGCACCAGAAGCTTAGCCAATTGTTGAAGCCAATCATTTTGTCCTTATATTGTGGTATCATTCTGGGTGAAGGCAGGATGCTACTCAGGACTAGAGTCATACCTGCCTGGGCCACATGATCCAAGAGCTCTTCCATGTCTCTTTTCATGTAGTCCAGGGAGGTACGTCTCAAGTCATTCACTCCAACATGGACAATGACAGAGTAATTAGGATGGAAGACATCCCATAGATGTGTAAGTATGAACTACAGAGAGTATCTGTCAGTCTTAAAAGCTTAATATAGCCAAGACTGGTATTCATAATGGCATTCTGTTCTGTTCTGTTTTTTCCACAGCTGCCATGGAGAGGGAGTGCAATGTTAGGACCCATATCATTAGACTGGCAAGGGTTGAGGGAGGCATGTGGTATGTATGCAGCAGAAGAGTAGTGTTATTGTAACATTAAAAGTTAAAGGTAGCTTTTTTTGGTATTTTATACAGTTGCATCAAATTGAGCATTCATATCTCAACTGAAAAAGCAAGTATGCATGCATTAGCCTGTAGCACAACCAAAGATGGCTTGTTTAGTATTTTATGCAGCTGTATCAAATTGAACATGATTAACCCAACTGTAAATGCAAGTATGCATGCATTTGTCTGTAGGACAAAGCAACATTATAATATTAGACTTTAGTCGGAGGTGGTAGGTTCAAATATCCCACTTTCCAACTATACAATAACTGTTAAATCTTCAATTATAAGTGTAACTTAAAGGCTTAAAGTAACAGCTCTATACCAGTGGCACACATGTCCTGCTGAAAACTGTAATCTGAATAATTGGAACATGCATATGTGCACTATATGCACATGTAAAGGAGCACTTGCTGCAAACTGTAGTATAGTGTACATCTGTTAGGGGCTGCTAGTCTTAAAAGTAATGTTATCTGTTGGGGGTGGTAGTCTTAAGAGTAAATGTTAAGATAATAGAGTCAAATATTTGTATGAATGCATTGTATGTTACATATGAAGGTACTGATCTTATCTCATTTTTTTCCTCTCACCCCAACCTGTATCTCTTTTTTTCTTTTTTTCTTTGTTTTATTTTATTATGT